>NC_041385.1:582557664-582601933 GCF_002162155.2 Triticum dicoccoides
TAGGCGCTTTAAAATAATTACGGTTGAGGCTTGAACAAATGTGGAATAAACCTAGCGGTTAATTTGTCAAGCACAAAACCTACAACAACAGGCTCACCTATGTGCACCAACAACTTATGCTAAGCAAGAAAAACTACTTAGGTGATAGCAAGATATATGACAAAGAACAATATGGCTATCACAAAGTAAAGTGCATAAGTAAAGGGCTCGGGAAAGAGATAACTGAGGCACGCGGAGACGATGATGTATCCCGAAGTTCACACCCTTGCGGATGCTAATCTCTGTTTGGAGCGGTGTGGAGGCACAATGCTCCCCAATAAGCCACTAGGGCCACCGTAATCTCCTCACGCCCTCGCACAATGCAAGATGCCGTGATTCTACTAAGGGACCCTTGAGGGCGGTCAACGAACCCGTAAAAATGGCAACCCTTGGGGGCAGTCACCGAACCCGTACACTTTGGCAACCCTTGGGGGCGGTCACCGGTACCCGTCAAATTGCTCGGGGCGATCTCCACAACCTAATTGGAGACCCCGACGCTTGCCCGGAGCTTTACACCACAATGATTGAGCTCCGAACACCACCAACCATCTAGGGCGCCCAAGTACCCAAGAGGAACAAGCTCAAGGGCACCAAGCACCCAAGAGTAATAAGCTTCTCAACTTGTAACTTCCAGGTATCACATGGAGAACTCAAACCGATGCACCAAATGCAATGGCAAGGGCACACTGAGTGCCCAAGTCCTTCTCTCTCAAATCCCACTGAAGCAACTAATGCTAGGGAGGAAGATGAGAGGAAGAACAAGAAGGAGAACACCAAGAACTCCAAGATCTAAATCCAAGGGGTTCCCCTCACATAGAGGAGAAAGTGATTGGTGGAAATTTGAATCTAGATCTCCTCTCTCTTTTCCCTCAAGAACTAGCAAGAATCATTGGAGGTATTGAGAGTTAGCAAGCTTGAAGAAGGTCAACAATGGGGGAGAACATGAGCTCAAAGGATTAGGTTCAATGGGGAAGAAGATCCCCTTTTATAGGTGGGAAAAAATCCAACCGTTATGCTCACAACCCGCACAGAGCGGTACTACCGCTAGGGCGGTAGTACCCCTTTGGAAAACAACAGCGAGGAGGCAAAAGGCCAGTAGAACCGCCGGAGCGGTACTACCGCTCGTCCTCACGGTACTACCGCTCGACCTCACGGTACTACCTCAAATGGTAGCGGTACTACTGCTTGCGAGCGGTACTAAAAAAATACTTCTCTGCCTACTTCCGCTGAGCAAAACACGAGATTTTGGTCCGGAGCGGTACTACCGCTTAGGAGCCGCGGTAGTACTGCTCTGGAGCGGTACTACCGCTCAGGAGCCGCGGTAGTACCGCTCTGGAGCGGTAGTAAAAAATTACATCTGCTCTAGTCGCGGCAGTACCGCTGCAGCCTTTACCAAAACAACCACAACTTTTGCAAACGGACTCCGAATTCAACGAAACCAAGTTTGTTGGAAAGCTAACGACATGGGCTAACACAATATTGATTGAAATGTCAAGTATAATCAAATTAGAAAAGCCCCATAAGAAAATGGTGAGAACCCTTCATCGGATAAGATCGGTAAAACCTCCAACACCGAAAACATCATAGAAGACGCATGTGAACTCCGTTTTCGATGAACTCAAGCTTGTCATAAAGATGACCATAAGCTCTAAGACTCACAAAGATAACCCAACAAGAACCAAGAACATGATGCAAGGATGCAATGGTTTGAGTTCTCTACTAACGATATGATCAAGCTACCAACTTGAGAGCCCCCCTTGATAGGACGACAAACGATCCTATAACTCGGTCTCCCAACTACCACCACGAGACTGGTAAAATAGAAAACCTATCAAGGGCAAACCTTTGCCTTGCACATGGTCCACTTGAGCTAGATGAAGACTATCTTGACTCCCTCAAGTTGGACCACCTTTCTTGATTGCATTGGCTCGATGAAGACTAGATGATTGCTCCCCCATAGTCCACTGTGGGTGAGCCACTCTTAAGCACATCTTCACAAGTCCATTGACACCACAATGGATGGCAAGATTCAAGCACTTGATCTCTTCGTGATGCTCCACTTGAACTTGCACACGACAATCTTGATGACGATCACCACTTGATGTCATCCTTTCCATGGGTTGTATGATATCTGCCTCTTGACGCAAGCCCATGGACACGTACCTAACCCCACATAGAACTCTCACATAGACCATGGGTTAGTACACAAAGTGCAATGGACAATGCTTACCATACCATGGGATCACTTGATCCCTCTCGGTACATCTTCTACGCTTTGTGAGTTGATAAACTTGATTCACTCTTGACTTAGTCTTGATCAACCTTGAATCTTTCCAACTCTCTTCATTTGGATGATGTCTTTAAGGTAAACATGAATGATCACACAATCTTCTTCTTCAAGACATGCTTGCAATAAGGTTGAGGGAGTCCTGGATTAGGGGGTGTCCGGATGGCCGGACTATGACCTTTGGCCGGACTCCCGGACTATGAAGATACAAGATTGAAGACTCCGTTCCGTGTCCGGATGGGACTTTCCTTTGCGTGGAAGGCAAGCTTGGCGATACGATATGAAGATCTCCTCCTATTGTAACCGACTATGTGTAACCCTAGCTCTTACGAATCTCCCCATGTTAGGCCCATCTCTTTCCAGGAGGTGAGCCATGTGGGAAAGCCAAAGAAGAATTCGGGGGCCGCTTCCCATTTGAGGTCGCGTGGCTCGTTGATGTAGAACCACCCCGATTGCCATCCTTTTATTGTCTCCACGAAGGAGCCCTCGAGCCATAGGACGTTGGCCATCTGGCCCACCATGGCACCTCCGCACTCCGCTTGGCGGCCGCCCAACACTTTCTACTTGACATTAAAAGTCTTCAGCCATAAGACGAAGTGGGGCTGGATGCAGAGGAAGGCCTCACACACGACGATAAACGACGGGATGTTGAGGATAAAGTTCGGGGCCAGATCGTGGAAGTCCAGGCTGTAGTAGAACATGAGCCCCCGGACGAACGGGTGAAGAGGAAAACCCAGTCCGCGGAGGAAATGAGGGAGAAAAACAACCCTCTCATGGGGCCTGGGGGTGGGGATGAGTTGCCCCGCATCTGGAAGCCCCTCCATGACTTTTTGATTTGCCCCTCCGTGACGGGGGAGGCCATCCATCTACCTCCCGCTCCGGACATGATTGGAGAAGGTTGAGGTGGGAAGTGTGGGCTTGGGCGTTGTAGCTCGAGTGCGCAGGGACGGATAAGCAAAGGAGGAAGAAGGCGTAAATGGAAAGGGTAGATCCTTATCCCCTTATATGGGCGGCCGAAACTGCGAGCCCCTACCATCCTAATAAAACTCGCTTATCTCCCAAGCGTCGCGGTTGGGTTACCCACGCCCGTATTGATGAGAATCCCGGAATAAGGGGACACGATCTCTGCTTTGACAAGACGTGCCAAGGAAACCGCCTCGCTAAACACGCTGAGGTGGAGCAGTAAAACGATTCGAATAAAAGCCTGGCCGTGGCGTGATGTCACGCTGCGGAATACGTCAGCAGATTAGATTGGTGCAAATATTATTCTCTCTACGGTGGCATGTGGAACTTATTTTTGCAGAGCCGGACACTATCCTTGTGTTCAACACCTTCTATGAAGTATTCGGAGGAGGAACCCGCCTTGCAATGCCGAAGACAACTTGCGCACCGGACTCGTCGTCATTGAAGCCTGGTTCAGGGGCTACTGAGGGAGTCCTGGATTATGGGGTGTCCAGATGGCCGGACTATGACCTTTGGCCGGACTCCCGGACTATGAAGATACAAGATTGAAGACTCCGTCCCGTGTCCGGATGGGACTTTCCTTGGCATGGAAGGCAAGCTTGGCGATACGATATGAAGATCTCCTCCCATTGTAACCGACTCTTTGTAACCCTAGCCCTCTCCGGTGTCTATATAAACCGGAGAGTTTTAGTCCGTAGGACGAACAACAATCATACCATAGGCTAGCTTCTAGGGTTTAGCCTCTCTGATCTCGTGGTAGATCAACTCTTGTAATACCCATACCATCAATATTAATCAAGCAGGAGTAGGGTTTTACCTCCACCGAGAGGGCCCGAACCTGGGTAAAAACATCGTGTCCCGTGTCTCCTGTTACCATCCGCCTAGATGCACAGTTCGGGACCCACTACCCGAGATCCGCCGGTTTTGACACCGACATTGGTGCTTTCATTTAGAGTTCCTCTATGTCGTCGCCTTTAGGCCCGATGGCTTCTTCGATCATCAACCACGATGCGGTCCAGGGTGAGACTTTTCTCCCCGGATAGATCTTCGTATTCGGTGGCTTCGCACTGCGGGCCAACTCGCTTGGCCATCTGGAGCAGATCGAAAGCTACGCCCCTGGCCATCAGGTCAGGTTTGGAAGCCTAAACTACACGGCCGACATCCGCGGGGACTTGATCTTCGACGGATTCGAGCCACTGCCGAGCGTGCCGCACTGTCTCGATGGGCATGATCTAGCTCTACCGCCGGATAGCGCCCAAAGTGTCGCTCAGGTGTCCACTCCGACCATTAGCTCGGAGCCGACTGCGCTAACCAGGGACGGACGGTTGGACGCCGCCCCAGGAGCCGCAATCTCTACAGCGATAGAGCCAAATACCAGCCTAGTCCTTTGCAAGGCCCGTGACTCCAAGGTGCCGGACTCCGTTCCGGACTCCGAATCTTCTGCACCCCTTCCGATCAAACCTGATTGGGCTCCGATCATGGAGTTCACCGCCGCGGACGTCTTTCAGCACTCGCCCTTTGGTGATATCCTGAACTCCCTAAAGTCTCTCTCTTTGTCAGGAGAGCCCTGGCCGGACTATGGTCAGCAGGGTTGGGATGTGGACGGCGAAGAAATTTGAAACCCACCCACCACCCACTTTGTAGCCACTGTCGACGATCTAACCGACATGCTCGACTTCGACTCCGAAGACATCGATGGTATGGACACCGATGAAGGAGACGACCAAGAACCAGCACCTATAGGGCACTAGAAGGCCACCTCGTCATACGACATATACATGGTGGACACCCCCAAAGCAGGGGATGGCGATGAAAAAGCGGAGGACGACCCCTCCAAGAAGCAACCCAAGCGCTGACGTCAGCGGCACCGCTCTAAATCCCGCCAAAGTAAGAACGGCGAATCTGGCACGGGAGACATCAACACCCCGAATAGCGCCGAAGACATCCCCCTCCAGCAGGACTCAACGCAGGAGGGCGAAGGAGCCATCCCTCATGAGAGAGCGGCCGACAGAGAGGTCGAGGACGACAATTATATGCCTCCCTCCGAAGACGAGGCAAGCCTCGACGACGACGAATTCGTCGTGCCAGAGGATCCCGTCGAACAAGAGCGTTTCAAACGCAGGCTTATGGCCACGGCAAGCAGCCTCAAGAAACAGCAGCAGCTTAGAGATGACCAAGGCCTGCTAGCCGACAGATGGACTGAAGTCCTGGCGGCCGAAGAGTATAAACTCGAACGCCCCTCCAAAAGTTACCCAAAGCGCAGGCTGCTACCCCAACTAGAGGAGGAAGCAACTAAACCTACATCACCAGCGTACGATGTGCCCGATCAGCCACCCCGTGGCCGCGACAGAGAGGCCCCCTAGCCCTCAATCCAAGCCGCACCCCGGCGCCGCTCTAAGAGTGCCAGAGCATGGGGAAATGCAACAGACATGTGAAACCTATTGGAGGATAAGGCAAGGCAAACAAGATCGATCTACGGATCGCGAGGGCGCCCCACATCACGTGATGATAACCGTCACACCGAATATGATAAATACGGCCAGGCCGAATACAACAGACCAAGCTCATCCGAGCTGCGTCGTGATATAGCCCAGTACAGGTGCGCCGCACACCCACTATGCTTCACAAACAAAGTAATGGATCATCAAATCCCCGAGGGTTTTAAGCCCGTAAACATCGAATCATACGATGGCACAACTGATCCTGCGGTATGGATCGAGGATTATCTCCTTCATATCCACATGGCCCGTGGTGATGATCTACACGCCATCAAATCCCCGAGGACCAGCTCGACATTGGCTTAACAGCCTGCCAGCAGAGTCAATTAGTTGCTGGGAGGACCTAGAATCCGCATTCCTGGAAAACTTCCAGGGCACTTATGTGCGGCCACCCGACGCCGATGACCTAAGCCACATAATCCAGTAGCCAGAGGAATCGGCCAGGCAATTCTGAACACGGTTCCTAACCAAGAAAAATCAAATAGTCGACTGTCCGGATGCCGAGGCCCTTGTAGCCTTCAGGCACAACATCCGAGACGAATGGCTTGCCTGGCACCTAGGACAGGAAAAGCCGAAATCTATGGCAGCCCTCATGACACTCATGACCCGCTTCTGCGCGGGCAAAGACAGCTGGCTAGCTCGTAGCAATAACATAACCAAGAGCCCTGGCAATTCGGATACCAAGGACAACAATGGCAGGTCACGTCACAACAAGCACAAGCGCCACATTAACGGCGACAATGCTGAGGATACAACAGTCAATGCCGGATTCAGAGGCTCTAAACCCGGTCAGCGGAAGAAGCCATTCAAAAGAAACCCTCCGGGACCATCCAACTTAGACCGGATACTCGATCGCTCATGCCAGATACACGGCACCCCCGAACAACTAGCCAATCACACCAACAGGGATTGTTTGGTGTTCAAGCAGGCAGGCAAGTTAAGTGCCGAAACAAGAGACAAGGGGTTGCGTAGCGATGACGAGGAGGAGCCCCGACCGCCGAACAACAGAGGACAGAAGGGATTCCCCCCGCAAGTGCGGACGGTGAACATGATATACGCAACCCACATCCCCAAAAGGAAGCGGAAGCATGCTCTCAAGGACGTCTATGCGCTGGAGCTAGTCGCCCCAAAGTTCAACCCATGGTCCTCCTGCCCGATCACCTTTGATCGAAGGGACCACCCCACTAGCATCCGTCATGGCGGATTCGCCGCATTGGTCCTAGACCCAATCATTGACGGATTTCACCTCACCAGAGTCCTGATGGACGGCGGCAGCAGCCTGAACCTGGTTTATCAGGATACAGTGTGAAAAATGGGTATAGATCCCTCAAGGATTAAACCACAAAGACAACCTTTAAAGGTGTCATACCAGGTGTAGAAGCCAGCTGTACAGGCTCGGTTACACTCGAAGTGGTCTTCGGATCCCCGGACAATTTCCGAAGTGAGGAATTAATCTTCGACATAGTCCCATTCTGCAGTGGCTATCATGCCCTGCTCGGACGAACCACATTCGCAAAATTTAATGCGGTGCTGCACTACGCATATCTCAAGCTCAAGATGCCAGGCCCTCGCGGAGTCATCACGGTAAATGGAAACACCGAACGCTCTCTCCGAACGGAGGAGAACACAGCGGCCCTGGCGGCGGAAGTACAGAGCAGCCTCTCAAGGCAACTCTCCAATCCGGGTGTTAAACGTCCGGACAACGTCAAGCGCACCCGAAGCAACCTACAACAGAGCAGGTCGGCACGATCCGAGCAAGCATAGCAGTGCGACCCCAACCCCAGCCCTCGCCAGCTGGTGATATCCGTACCACGCGTACATAATTACGCTTTGAAAATACCATGGGCATAAGGGGAGGGGCACAACTACGGCATGCCCAGAATGCGGCTCAACCGCACTTAGGGGCTCCTTATTCCGCCATTTTCCTTTTTTATTTTTTACACTTTCAGGACCCACCTATTCGGAAGGCTCCCATGTCTTGGGTCAATAGTTGGGTTTGCCCGGCTCCCATGTTTTGGTACCTTACGTTCCGCAATGTTGGCTAAGGTAGCGCTGGGAGAACTACTGCGATTGTGCCCCAGTTGAGCTGGGTTAACACCTCAGTAGAGAAAGCTAAAACTGACTGTCATGATAGTGAGAGAGTCTGGTCACTGTTCGCGAGGTTTTTCGAGTCCTTAAAGACTTATGCCGTTTAGAGCGAGGAGCCGGATTTATCTGGCCAAGGCATGGATAGCGCCCCGAACTCGGTCTTCCGAATACTAGGGGCTTCACCGAAATTTAAAATTATAAAATTCTATGGCTAAGTGAGAGTGATAAAACATTATAAGTCCGATGCCCTGGTTCGTTGTGCTAAGCGCCTCCCTAGATGGAGCCAAGAATGGGAACAAGAGCGCTCAGGTTTGTCCCGAACACCCCAGCACTCGTGGCATGGGGGTAGAAGCCGACGACTTGCATCTCTCAGATTTGATAAACGGCCGCACAGAAGGTAATATTTTAAATTAACAAGCATTGCTTAACGCACATGAACAAAGTTTTCAGCGTACAGGATAACAAATGCAAGTCTACACAAAAATTACATCTTTGGAGCACTCATCCGCTATACGGCGGGCACCCTTCAGGACGCCCTTATAATACATCTCGGGCATGCGATACTCCTTGCCCGGCGGTGGCGCGTCCGTCAAAAGCTTCTCAGCATCCAGCTTGCCCCAGTGCACTTTAGCACGGGCAAGGACCCGACGGGCACCTTCAATGCAGACGGAGCGCTTGATGACCTCAATCCACGGACAAGCGTCCATCAGCCGCCGCACTAGACCGAAGTAGCTCCCGGGCATGGCTTCCCTAGGCCATAGTCGAACTATGAGGCCCTTCATGGCCTGTTCGGCCACCTTGTGGAGCTCAACCAGCTGCTTCAGCTGGTCGCTCAGGGGCACCGGATGTTCGGCCTCAGCATACTGAGACCAGAACACCTTTTGCGTCGAGCTCCCCTCCTCGGTTCGGTAGAACGCGGCAGCATCAGACACACTACGGGGGAGATCGGCGAACGCTCCTGGAGAGCTCCGGATTCGGGTAAGTAACAGATATTTAATTTTATGTTCTTGCTTTGCATAAAAAAATGCCTTACCCGCCGCTATCTTCTTCATCGCCTCGATCTCCTGGAGGGCCTTCTGGGCTTCGGCCTTAGCGGTTTTGGCACTCTCAAGAGCCAAGGCGAGCTCGGACTCCCGAGTCTTCGAGTCACGCTCCAAACTCTCGTGTTTTTCCACGAGAGCCTGGAGCTCTTGCCGCACCTCCGCCACCCGCGCCTCCTGCTTCTCTCGCTTGGTGCGCTCCAGAGCCGCACTGTTTTCGGCCTTGGAGACCGCCTCCTTCAGGGTCGCCACCTCGGCCGTGGCCCCTACAACATTTACGTTGGTCCTGTCATTATTTGCAACCAAGTATTCCTATATACATTTACATGCAGTACTGCGTACCCTCTTTATCCTTGAGCTGCTTCTTGGCACGGCCGAGCTCGCTCTCGGACCGTTCGAGGCTTTCCTTCAATGGATTGACCTTCGCAGTCAGTGCGGCAGAGGTCAGTAGCGCAGCCTGCATTCCCATATTGACATATTTTTATTAGACTCCTGCGTATATATTTTTAGATCCTCAGCTCGGCTTTTCTTTCCGAACGCCGAACTAAGCATCAGGGGCTACTGTCTATGCGGTAACATTTTTATGTGTTTTGAACAAGTACCTCAAAGCCTGTTAACAAACTTGTACAGGCTTCTGTCAGCCCGCTCTTGGCGGACTGAACCTTCTGAATCACCGCACTCATAACAATGCGGTGTTCTTCGTTGATGGAGGCGCTGTTAAGCACCTCCAGCAAATTGTCTGGTGCCTCCGGATGGACGGGGGTCGCCGGCGTCGTAGGCTTGCCCTTCTTATGAAGGCGCCGCCTGTCGGACTCTGGAACCGTTGATGGTTCCGGAGCAGTGTCCGGCCTGGGGCCGGACTTAGATCCCTCTGGGGCTTTACCCCCTTTGGGCCTGGAGTCCGGGAGGTTGCCTTGAGGCGCCTCCAGGACCACCTCCTCCTGGTTTGGTCCCTTTTGGGACTCCACCTCGGCGTCGTCCGCAGGGAGCGGGGAGGAGGCCGTCGGAAGTGAAGCGCTATTCACATCCGACGAATTCAGGGAGCCGCTCGATGAATCACCGAGCTGAGCTCTGGGCGGACTGCATAATTAAATTCGGCGTCAGAAGCTATCGAATAATAGCGGAGCGCCATAAGTCATTCAGGTAGCCGAACACTTACGATTTTGCCAGGGGCTTGACCCTGGATGGCCATTCCTCCCGGCCGTCTTCGGCATCGGAGGCGTAGTCCGGCAGAAGGGTCTTCCCCTTCTTGGACCCTCTGGCCTCCCCAGTTGGGGCGGTCTTTCTTTTCTTTCCTCCCCCCGTTGGAGGGGGAGAGGCTTCTTCTTCTTCTTCCTCCTCCTCGTCTTCGGAGGCGGAGGGTGCGTCGGGGTTGTCGGGCGATGAATCCGACATCACCAGGCGCCGGGAGCTCTTTCGAGTCCCTGTGGACTTCTTCTTGGCCTTCTTCTTCGGCACCACGTGAGGTGCCGGAACCAGCAGCCCCGTCAATCGGGCGTCCGCTGGGTCTTTTGGTAGGGGAGCCGGACAGATAACCTGCCCGGACTTCTTCAGCCAGATCCCGCATAGAGTAAAACTATGAAAGACAAGAGTCCCGTAAAGGGTAGAATAGCTTACCTCGTTGGCCTGGCGCCGTGAGCTGGATCCGCGATCCTCGGTAGCGGACGCGGGGGCCTCGGCACCCTTGAACAGCACCTTCCAGGCATCTTTGTATGTGGTGTCGAAGAGCCCTCTCAAGGTTGGGTGCTGTGCCGGATCGAACTCCCACAATTTGAAGGCCCTTTGTTGGCATGGGAGGACCCGGCAGATAAGCATGACCTGGGCTACGTTGACGAGCTTGAGGTTCTTGCTCACCAGCTTTTTGACGCAGGTTTGAAGTCCGGTCAGCTCTTCTGAATCTCCCCACGTTAGGCCCATCTCTTTCCAGGAGGTGAGCCGTGTGGGAAAGCCAGAGCGGAATTCGGGGGCCGCTTCCTATTTGAGGTCGCGCGGCTCGGTGATGTAGAACCACCCCGATTGCCATCCTTTTATTGTCTCCACGAAGGAGCCCTCGAGCCATAGGACGTTGGCCATCCGGCCCACCATGGCACCTCCGCACTCCGCTTGGCGGCCGCCCACCACTTTCGGCTTGACATTAAAAGTCTTCAGCCATAAGCCGAAGTGCGGCTGGATGCAGAGGAAGGCCTCGCACACGATGATAAACGCCGAGATGTTGAGGATAAAGTTCAGGGCCAGATCGTGGAAGTCCAGGCCGTAGTAGAACATGAGCCCCCGGACGAACGGGTGAAGAGGAAAACCCAGTCCGCGGAGGAAATGACGGAGAAAAACAACCCTCTCATGGGGCCTGGGGGTGGGGATGAGTTGCCCCGCATCTCGAAGCCGGTGCGCGATGTCGTCAGACAAGTATCCGGCCGTCCTCAACTTTTTGATTTGCCCTTCCGTGACGGAGGAGGCCATCCATCTACCTCCCGCTCCGGACATGATTGGAGAAGGTTGAGGTGGGAAGTGCGGGCTTGGGCGTTGGAGCTCGAGTGCGCAGGGGCGGATAAGCAAAGGAGGAAGAAGGCGTAAATGGAAAGGGTAGATCCTTATCCCCTTATATGGGCGACCGAAACTGCGAGCCCCCACCGGCCTAATAAAACTCGCTTATCTCCCAAGCGCCGCAGTTAATGGCGCGGTTGGGTTACCCACGCCCGTATTGATGAGAAATCCGGAATAAGGGGACACAATCTCTGCTTTGACAAGACGTGCCAAGGAAACTGCCTCGCTAAACACGCTGAGGTGGAGCAGTAAAACGATTCAAATAAAAGCCTGGCCGTGGCGTGATGTCACGCTGCGGAATATGTCAGCAGATTAGATTGGTGCAAATATTATTCTCTCTACGGTGGCATGTGGAACTTATTTTTGCAGAGCCGGACACTATCCTTGTGTTCAACACCTTCTATGAAGTATTCGGAGGAGGAACCCGCCTTGCAATGCCGAAGACAACTTGCGCGCCGGACTCGTCGTCATTGAAGCCTGGTTCAGGGGCTACTGAGGGAGTCCTGGATTAGGGGGTGTCTGGATGGCCGGACTATGACCTTTGGCCAGACTCCCGGACTATGAAGATACAAGATTGAAGACTCCGTCCCGTGTCCGGATGGGACTTTCCTTGGTGTGGAAGGCAAGCTTGGCGATATGATATGAAGATCTCCTCCCATTGTAACCGACTCTCTGTAACCCTAGCCCTCTCCGGTGTCTATATAAACCGGCGAGTTTTAGTCCGTAGGACGAACAACAAGCATACCATAGGCTAGCTTCTAGGGTTTAGCCTCTCTGATCTCGTGGTAGATCAACTCTTGTAATACCCATACCATCAATATTAATCAAGCAGGAGTAGGGTTTTACCTCCACCGAGAGGGCCCGAACCTGGGTAAAAACATCGTGTCCCTTGTCTCCTGTTACCATCCGCCTAGACGCACAGTTCGGGACCCCCTACCCGAGATCCGCCGGTTTTGACACCGACAAAGGTCAACACTCACATGACCAATCTTTGGATAATTCCTTAATGGCACCTTGGTCAACTCATAAACTCCTTGAAACCAACACATGAACTTCAAGAAAAGCCTATGGAAAAATCCTTCAAATATAACTCAAGACAACCATTAGTCCATAGAGATCGTCATCAATTACCAAAACCAAACATGGGGGAACCGCATGTTCTTTCAATCTCCCCCATTTTGGTAATTGATGACAATCACTTTCAAGAGAGTTTATATAAGGAATTATGCTTCACTATGCAATGCAACAACCAATAGTGCATGCATATGAGATGCAAATGCTAAGGAACAAAACCAAAGCAAGAAGAGATAACTCTCTAAACTTCTCCACAAAACTCTCTGAAACTTCTCCCCCATTGGCATCGATTGCCAAAATGGGCGAAAAGCTAAGAAGACCAATATAAATTGTGGTCCTCCATAAATTGTGTATTTCTTCACAAGAAAGTGGAATGCAATACACATATCCAACGGTAAATACTTGGAGGAACGCAAACTATATTGAGGCACAAAGATTGCTAAAGAATGATATGCCACAAGGACATAACAAAGAGAGACACAAGCAATCAAGAAATCAAAAGATACCAATTGAAGCAAGCAATCAAAGGATATCAATTGAAACAACTAGACCAAAAATCCTACGAGCCACATGAATAAAGGATATTATGATATGGGCAAAGGAGTGTTCTAAAGAAACTAGAGAAGCTCCCGTGATTTGTGCACACATAAGAATATTTGTATTTGGATACAAAGTGCACAAAATAGGATCATAGCTCCCCCAAAATCAATAGAAACTTACAACAAGTGCAAGTGAGCATATAGGAAACAAAGCCTAGTACTTGCAACAAACACATGGTTGAGCAACAAGTAATAAAGGCAACTAAGAATAGGCTCAACCAAAACCGATGTGTGTGAGTCAATGCAATGCACTTGAGAAGACTAATGTACGGATGAGCATTAAGCATCAATATAGTCTTGAAAGAATGAGATACACGGTGCAAGGCATGTCATTCCCACACACAACTAGCACACGGGTTCACAAGCTCACTAATAAGCATATGAAGAACCTATGCTTGTGACAACCCATGGTGAAGATAGAAAATGAAAGCCTCATCAAGACGAGGGATACTAATTAAGATGGCAAAGGCCTCATCAAGACAAGCATGAGGAAAAAGATCTTCACCACAAAACAGTGCATCAAGATGCAACGAGATAAGACCCGCACTCAAGACAAGATCTTTCACAGAGCCACCAAAGAAATAACAAAAGAAAGACAAGGTGGACGTGAAAGAAAGGATATCATCTAGAGATGTAATTTCTCTCAGGTGTATAAGGTTCTAGGTAGACGAAATCATGATGATATATGTCTACAAAGAAGGGTGTACACCCGACATAGTTACAACACGAAGGAATAAGATATCCAAAAGGAAGTCATACATATACCAATAAGATATTTGCTTGGAAGCATAGCACATGGCTAGATATGGTCTTATTGTATATAAATGAATTCCTACCACACAACCATCAAAGACATCACAACTAGCAACATGAGATCATCGTTGAGATGCTTTGAGAAAGGAAACAAGTATCACAAGAAAGAATGAATTACATGACATGATACAACCTACACAAGGTTGATGCAAGAAATGTATGCATGAAGTAGATGATGATACTTGTTACCGAGATACCATTGGAAGGATGTAGTAGATACCAATTGAAGGTAGATAGTAGTTCATTGATCATCCTAGCTTAACTCCAATAAGCACATGGTGACAACACCTTCCTTGTGAGTGAGCCGAGCATCCAATGCATCTCAAACCGTTCCTAGAAGAACAACACAAACTAAACGGTACCCAAACTCATTGGGACAAAATAGTTAGAAACACCAATACATAGGACAAACTCCACATAAATATGTGCATATAGATATGGAAATGAATTTCATGCACATCCCATCCAATATGAGACTTGGTGGAGTTTCCCCTATATATTGGGTCAACGAAAGAAAGCATGCCAAATAGAATACATGAAGTAAATATGCATGCTCAAAACTTTCAAGAACCGAAACCAAAAGATAAAGAAATGCCAAGTGAAAAGGATACCAAATGGAGAAATCATCACTTGGAAGATATCATTAAAGATACATCAAGGAATGAGATATCCATTGATACACACTAAACTAAAGATGTCAAACTCCCAAAGAGAGGATGGTTCCAAACAAACCAGGCTCTCAACAAAGTTTCATGATGGCACAAAGTACCAAAAAGAAATGGCTTGCCTTCCACCAAAACACACTTGATAAGGATCACAAGAAGAGTGTTCTAAATAAAATAGGATAGCTCCCCCACGAGTTGTGCATTATATAGGATTTGCATTTGAATACAAAATGCACAAGGTGGGATCACCACTTTCACTATATCTAGAAAACACTAGACAAGAACAAGAAATAAACAAGATCCACAAGTGGTAGGGAAGACAACGGGAGTTGACACAAACCTTGGCAAGAGAAAAAGGCAAATAAAAACAAAATCCAAAGTAAAGATGATCAACAAAATTCTACCACACATAAGTGACTAGAAATTGTCAAAAGACAAGAAGTAGATGGAAAGAATTCCCGGTGGTAGATAGCAAGGGCATCCAACATCATCTTCACAACAAACACAAGCAAATTGCAACTTGTAGAGCTAACATGTCACTTAGGAACAAGATAATTAATCATATCAACTCTAAGTGACAATATCTCAAATGTACACATTTTCTAGGCTTGTAATATGCACATAGCATATTACTCCCCCATAATGTGATACCAAAGAAAAGTTGACAAGAGGCAATAAGAGGATCCAACGAGAGATAATTAATGGACTATTTAGAATTTGAATTTCTCATGAGAAAACATACCACATAGAGACTAGATAATCTTGAAATATCAATACTAGATGGTATTACTCATGTACACGTAATTATAGGATTGTGAGGTGTACAACCCACACCACTCCCCCATAATGGGATATTCCATTAATCTCTCACGAGAGCTAACTAGGGTAAAAACAAGAAGCATAAAGGCTCAACGCGCGACGCACACGTACATGATGTGCAAACCAACACACACATACTTGATTGCTCAAGATGAGCAAGTTGGAAGCACAACATATACAAACACATGCAAGGAACAAAACCAAAACATGCAAGGGGGCAAGTAACTTTCAATGTAATCAATTTAAGTACAAGTTACCGCAAGGAGGCACATTGAATATAAGATAGAAACTTGATAATCCAATTGACTTGGCTTGAGACAATAAGAATGATGAAGTCCCCTTAATTCTTCATAATGTAACCAAGTCTCCAATGCCCTCCAACAACACCTATTGATCAAGTTTGAGCTTGTTGGTCCCCAACCAAGTTGGGTCCTAAGAGGTTAGTCATAATAGGTTTGGCTACCCAAATGGTTCTTTGCTTGACACCACTTTGAGTACCAACAAACTTGGCAAACACATTGCCAACATTATCCATACCAAGAGAATAGATATCATCAATAATAATTGGGTTGTATAAGTTACCACTAGTGCATGAAGAAGCGACGTGACCTTTCTCACGACATAAGTAGCAACGTCTACTCTTCACTTTCTTCTCACTGGATTTCTCAACAAGAGAAGCATTAACTTGAGTGTTCTTGGGAAGTGGCCTTTCTTCAACTTGAGGTTGATCATGAGATTGAACTTGTGGCCTCTTCCCTTGTTGCTTGACACTAATGGCCTTCTTCTTCAATGGGCAAGACCTAACATGATGTCCTTCAATTTTGCACTTGAAGCAAACAATCTTGGCCGAATTCTTGACTTGTTCTTGGCCCTTCTTCTTGTTAAACTTGGACTTCTTCTTATTATTGGAGTTGAATCCAAGTCCACCTATGTCATTGGGGGATTTTTGCACACTCAAGATATTGTTGAGTGTGGATTTCCCTTGATAACTCTTTTCCAAGTCTTTCTTCAAAGAAGTGACTTGGGCCTTGAACTCTTTGACTTCCTCTACATGGTTAGTCTCAACACAAGTACTAGAGGAAGTATAAGCTTCATCATTAGAGCAACAAGGCAATGAAAGCAATTCATCACAAGATGTACCAACATTGTGAGTAGATGAATTACAAGGACTAGCACATGGCAATATACTATTTTGACTAGAAGTAGTGCTAGTATCCACATGAGGCTCACTAGATGTTACCTTAGCAATCATGGCCTCATGAGCTATCTTTAGCACACTATGGGATACTAGAAGATCATCATGAGAGCTTGAGAGCTTTTCATGACTTTCTTCCAATTTCCCATAATTGCTAGATAACACCTCAAGTTGAGCCCGTAGCTCAACATTCTCCTTCAAAATAGATGCTTCACAAGTAATAGATTTAGTAGCACAATCATCATCATTTACAACAATAGGAGAGGACAACTTGGCAAGCTCTTTTAAATAAGAAGCTTCAAGTTGGGTATGAGACTCGGTGAGTTTGATGAGCTCACCCTTGATGACCCTTGAGCCATTTTTGAGGTGCTCAAAATCCTCAAGGAGTCTAGCATGAGAAACTTCAAGCTTAGCATTTTTAGTTTTGAAATCATTGGCCACCTCAAGAGCTCTATCATGAGATTCCCTCACTCTAGATAGTTCTAGAGAAAAAGTCTCCTCAAGAGATTCAAAGGTGGTTTGTTCATGTTCAAGAGCTTGAGATAGCTCCACGATCTCATTTGCATAATCACGCCCATGAGCTTCCATTTTCTCAATGGTGACCTCATGCTCCTCTAGATGAGATTCCAACTCCTCAATGTATTTCTTGCCATCAATGGCAATGGACATTATTTCCATGAAGTTGGAACGAGCAATTTTATTTTTATGAAGAGCTTTAAAAATAATTTCCCCCTTAGTTTTAAGGAGGCAACATTATCATTCTCTTCATCATTATCCTCATCATCATTAGCATCAACATCATCATCAAGAGACATATTGGGGTACAAAGTAGGAGATACCTTTGACGCCTTAGCCATAAGGCAAAAAGCAATAGATGATGATGTAGGATCCCTTGAGGCACCATGAAACACCACATCTTGTTCCATGGAGTGTTGGGTTTCCTCTACATTGTTAGCACAACAATTCGAGGAAATAGATGCATTTTTATCATGGCAACAAGACATAGCAAGCATATGATCATGAGATTTAGTCAAGCAATTTCTACATGATATGCAAGGACTATCAACACAAGCATGTGAAACATTTGGAGTGCTCGAAGTGTTAAAGCCCAAAGAAGGAGCATTGCAATAATATATTGATTAAGGATCATCCACAATATGCATACTATCATCATTACAATGACCAACACTACTCACCATATCATTACCTTGTGGCAAACCACATGTAGGTGAAGTAGAAGAAGTTTAGAAGACTATACGACCAAAGGTGGAGGGAGAAAAATCATCCCCACAAATCTTGGACACACCATATTTATCTTGAAGCTTCGTCCACAACTCATGAGCATCCCGAAACGGCATGAGTTGAAATATAACTACATTGCTCAAAGCATCGAAAAGCACATTAGAAGCTTGAGCATTGAGATAAGAGTTTTTCTCATCCTCTAAAGATAATCTTTGGGGATCCTTTGGAGGAGAAAAACCCATATCTACAATTCGCTCTAAATTTGGGTCCATGACCCTAAAGAGATTAAGCATGCGAATTACCCAAACATCAAAATTTGTGCCATCGAAACTAAGAGTGTCAGAGAATCCTAATCCCCTAGTCGACATCTTTACTCTCTAGGCGGTTAAGCCCAACAAAGAGAGACGAGGCTCTGATACCAATTGAAAGATCCTGGAAGTCTCCTAGAGGGGAGGGGGTGAATAGGCACTTTAAAATAATTACGGTTGAGGCTTGAACAAATGCGGAATAAACCTAGCGGTTAGTTTGTCAAGCACAAAACCTACAACAACTAGGCTCACCTATGTGCACCAACAACTTATGCTATACAAGAAAAACTACTTAGGTGATAGCAAGATATATGACAAAGAACAATATGGCTATCACAAAGTAAAGTGCATAAGTAAAGGGCTCGGGAAAGAGATAACCGAGGAACGCGGAGACGATGATGTATCCCGAAGTTCACACCCTTGCGGATGCTAATCTCCGTTTGGAGCGGTGTGGAGGCACAATGCTCCCCAAGAAGCCACTAGGGCCACCATAATCTCCTCACGCCCTCGCACAACGCAAGATGTCATGATTCTACTAAGGGACCCTTGAGGGTGGTCACTGAACCCGTACAAATGGCAACCCTTGGGGGCGGTCACCGAACCCGTACACTTTGGCAACCCTTGGGGGCGGTCACCGGTACCCGTCAAATTGCTTGGGGCGATCTCCACAACCTAATTGGAGACCCTGACGCTTGCCTGGAGCTTTACACCACAATGATTGAGCTCCGAACACCACCAACCGTCTAGGGCGCCCAAGCACCCAAGAGGAACAAGCTCAAGGGCACCAAGCACCCAAGAGTAATAAGCTTATCAACTTGTAACTTCCACGTATCACGTGGAGAACTCAAACCGATGCACCAAATGCAATGGCAAGGGCACACGCAGTGCCCAAGTCCTTCTCTCTCAAATCCCACTGAAGCAACTAATGCTAGGGAGGAAGATGAGAGGAAGAACAAGAAGGAGAACACCAAGAACTCCAAGATCTAGATCCAAGGGGTTCCCCTCACATAGAGGAGAAAGTGATTGGTGGAAATGTGGATCTAGATCTCCTCTCTCTTTTCCCTCAAGAACTAGCAAGAATCATTGGAGGGATTGAGAGTTAGCAAGCTCGAAGAAGGTCAACAATGGGGGAAGAACACGAGCTCAAAGGATTAGGTTCAATGGGGAAGAAGACCCCCTTTTATAGGTGGGGAAAAATCCAACCGTTATGCTCACAGCCCGCATAGAGCGGTACTACCGCTCCAAGGAGCGATACTACCGCTAGGGCGGTAGTACCCCTTTGAAAAACAACAGCGAGGAGGCAAAAGGCCAGTAGAACCGCCGGAGAGGTACTACCGCTCGTCCTCACGGTACTACTGCTCGACCTCACGGTACTACCTCAAATGGTAGCGGTACTACTGCTTGCGAGCAGTACTAAAAAAAATACTTCTGTGCCTACTTCCGCTGAGCAAAACACGAGATTTTGGTCTGGAGCGGTACTACCGCTTAGGAGCCGCGGTAGTACTGCTTTGGAGCGGTACTACCGCTCAGGAGCCATGGTAGTACCGATTTGGAGCGGTAGTAAAAAATTACATCCGCTCTAGTCGCGGTAGTACCGCTGCAGCCTTTACCAAAACAGGCACAACTTTTGCAAACGGACTCCGAATTCAACGAAACCAAGTTTGTTGGAAAGCTAACGACATGGGATAACACAATCTTTATAGAAATGTCAAGAATAATCAAATGAGAAAAGCCCCATAATAAAATGGTGAGAACCCTTCGTCGGATAAGACCGGTAAAACCTCCAACACCGAAAACATCATAGGCATGCAAACTCCGTTTTCGATGAACTCAAGCTTGTCATCAAGATGACCATAAGCTCTAAGACTCACAAAGATAACCCAACAAGAACCAAGAAACATAATTCAAGGATGCAATGGTTTGAGCTCTCTACTAACGATATGATCAAGCTACCAACTTGAGAGCCCCCCTTGATAGTACGGCAAACGATCCTATAACTCAGTCTCCCAACTACCACCACGAGACCGGTAAAATAGAAAACCTATCAAGGGCAAACCTTTGCCTTGAACATGGTCCACTTGAGCTAGATGAAGATGATCTTGACTCCCTCAAGTTGGACCACCTTTCTTGATTGCATTGGCTCGATGAAGACTAGATGATTGCTCCCCCATAGTCCACTATGGGTGAGCCACTCTTAGGCACATCTTCACAAGTCCATTGACACCACAATGGATGGCAAGATTCAAGCACTTGATCTCTTCGTGATGCTCCACTTGAACTTGCACACGGAAATCTTGATGACGATTACCACTTGATGTCATCCTTTCCATGGGTTGTATGATATCTGCCTCTTGACGCAAGCCCATGGACACGTACCTAACCCCACATAGAACTTTCACATAGACCATGGTTTAGTACACAAAGTGCAATGGACAATGCTTACCATACCATGGGATCACTTGATCCCTCTCAGTACATCTTCTACGCTTTGTGAGTTGATAAACTTGATTCACTCTTGACTTAGTCTTGATCAACCTTGAATCTTTCCAACTCTCTTCATTTGGATGATGTCTTGAAGGTAAACATGAATGATCACACAATCTTCTTCTTCAAGACATGCTTGCAATAAGGTCAACACTCACATGACCAATCTTTGGATAATTCCTTAATAGCACCTTGGTCAACTCATAAACTCCTTGAAACCAACACATGGACTTCAAGAAAAGCCTATGGACAAATCCTTCAAATATAACTCAAGACAACCATTAGTCCATAGAGATCGTCATCAATTACCAAAACCAAACATGGGGGCATCGCATGTTCTTTCACGTAGCCTACAGTGCAATCGCTCGGGTTCAGTTAGAGCCCAACGCCTCGCTCGGGTTCAGTTAGAGCCAACGCCTCGCACACACGCGTGCGTGTACAAGAGAAACGCGCATCTCTCGGCCCCCGCCTCCCACCATAACCGGGAACTCCCCGAAAGTTTCCTCGCCCTCGCTTCTACCACGATTTTTTCCGTCATGGACGGCCCAAAGAATGTCATGCAGCTGCGTCTCCGGCCCGCCCAGGACGAAAAGCCCATTTTCTGTCATGATTTTTTGTCATAGAAGTAGGAGCCCACCACATCTCTGATGATACCGGGTTTTGTCACAATTATCATCATAGAAGTGTCATATGTATGACAGAAAAAAAATTCGTTCGGCCCAAAATGTCACGGATGTGTCTCTTTTTTGTAGTGGTGATTGATGAATTGCTATGATTGGTTTGAGTTGCATGTTTTATTATTGGTGTTGTCCTATGGTGCTCTCCGTGTCGCGCAAGCATGAGGGATCCCCGTTGTAGGGTTTGCAATATGTTCATGATTTGCTTATGGTGGGTGGCGTGAGTGACAGAAGCACAAACCCGAGTAAGTAGGTTGTTTGTGTATGGGATAAAGGGGACTTGATGCTTTAATGCTATGGTTGGGTTTTACCTTAATGATCTTTAGTAGTTGCGGATGCTTGCTAGAGTTCCAATCATAAGTGCATATGATCCAAGAAGAGAAAGTATGTTAGCTTATGCCTCTCCCTCAAATAGAATTGCAATAGTGATTACCGGTCTAGTAACATAGTCAATTGCTTAGGGACAATTTCACAACTCCTACCACCACTTTTCCACACTCGCTATATTTACTATATTGCTTCTTTATCTAAAAAGCCCCTAGTTTTTATTTACGTGCTCTTTATTATCTTGCAAAGCTATCCAACAACACCTACAAAGTACTTCTAGTTTCATACTTGTTCTAGGTAAAGCGAACACTAAGCATGCATAGAGTCGTATCAGTGACAGATAGGGCTTGAGAGAAGAGTTGTCCTACCTTTAGCTCCTCATTGGGTTCGACACTCTTACTTATCAAAAGAGGCTACAATTGATCTGGTATACTTGCGGGTTATCAATAAGGTTGCTTCTTCTTGGACCCTTCATGGGTGGAGCCCTCCGTGGACTCGTGCAACCGTTACCCTTCATGGGTTAAAGTCTCCATTAACGTGGATGTACGATAGCACCACCTATCCGAACCATGCCAAAAATCTCCATCTCTACATTGCGTTTGCCTTCTCCAAACCCTTCCCTTTTACCTTCATATGCAAATTTTACTTTCGACTGCTACACTCTTAGAATTGCATCTGTAGGTTGATTGCTTGACTTGTGCTAAGTTGCTAAAATCTGCCAAGACTTAAAATTGGGAAAAGGCTAGATTTTTATTTGGTCAAGTAGTCTAATCACCCCCCCTCTAGACCTACTTTCGATCCTACAAATGGCTTGTCTTTGTGTCGGCCCTTGAAGGCTTCCAAAGATTGGAATGCCTATGCAATCAAACATGCGGCCATAATTGTAACATGAAAGGACATAGAAATGCATGAAATTTAAATGGCATGCCAACATGAATGGACGCATGATGAAAAAGAGAGAGGTTCATGCCAAGTCACCAAGGCGTAGGTGCTCATGCGACAGGCTTTGACGCTCTCAAGCGCGGCGCAGTATTTGTTGCATTCTTGTTGGATGAATCCCCACCTTTTTTGGATTGAATTGATGTCGCGGGTGCTTGTGAATTGGTAGGGGGCAACCTTTCTTCGCTCATGAAAGTTCTCGTGAATTCTTGTCCAAAAGATTGTTGCTTTTTGCTTGGCACCTTTGATTGGATCTTGGCCGATTTCCTTCCAACTCTGGCAAATCAAAGTGTCTTTAGCTTGGGTATATGATCCCGTGCGAATGTTTTTCCTCCTGTTGTGATTTAGCCTTTTGAGCGAGTCATCGATAAACAACAATGGATCCGTGGAAATGTCAATCTCTCCTTCTTCATCTTCACAGTAGAAGTCATCATCTTCAGGCCACGAGTTGCCATGGTCGTCCTCATCACCATCATCATGGGCGCCGAACTGAGAGTCATCATTATTGGGAAACGTTGCATGGAAAACAAAAACAATTCTACGCACCCGCAAGATCTATCAAGGAGATGCATAGCAACAAGAGGGAGAGTGTGTCTACGTGCCCTCGTAGACCGTAAGCGGAAGCGTTTCACAATGCAGTTGATGCAGTCGAACTTCTTCACACTTCAACTGATCAAGTACCAAACGCACGTCACCTCCACGTTTTGCACACGTTTAGCTTGGTGATATCCCTTGCCTTCTTGATCCATCAAGACATCGAGGTAGTAGATGAGTTCCGTCAGCACAATGGCATGGTGACGGTGATGGTGAAGTGCTCCTCGCAGGGCTTCGCCTAAGCACTACGAAAATATGACCAAGGGTGTAAACGGTGGAGGGGGGCGCCGCACACGGCTAGGCAATTGTCTGGGTGTGCTAGGCACCCACCCCCCAAATATATATAGGTGGGAGGGGGAGGGGAGAGGCCAGGAGGCGCCCCAAGTAGGATCGAATCCTACTTGGGCTCCTCCCAAGCTGCGCGCCCTCCTGCCATATATGTCAGAGGGGGAAGGAAAGAGGGGGAAAGAAGGGGGAATCCTATTCCCTTTCTTTCCTTTCCTCCTTCTCCACCTTGGCCGACCCATATGGGGGGAGCACCAGCCCCTTGTGGATGGTGTGTTTCCCCTCTTGGCCCATAAGGCCCATATCTTTTGCCGGGGGTGGCCGGAACCCCTTCCGGTGATCCCATATGTACCTGGTACCCTCCGGAACACTTTTGGTGTCCGAATATCATCGTCCTGTATATCAATATTTACCTCTCGACCATTTCGGGACTCCTCGTCATGTCCGTGATCTCATCCTAGACTCTGAACAACTTTCAGTCACCAAATCACATAACTCATATAATATTATATCGTCAACGAACGTTAAGCATGCAGACCCTACATGTTCGAGAACTATGTAGACATGATCAAAACACCTCTTCAGTCAATAACCAATAGCGGAACCTGGATGCCCACGTTGGATCCTACATATTCTAAGAAGATCTTTATTGGTCGAACCGTTATGACAACATACGTAATTCCCTTTGTCCATTGGTATGTTACTTGTCCAAGATTCGATCGTCGGTATCTTCATACCTAGTTCAATCTTGTTACTGGCAAGTCTCTTTACTTGTTCCATAATACATCACCTCATGACCAACTCCTTAGTCATTTTCTTGCAAGCTCATGATGTGTATTACCGAGAGGGCCCAGAGATACCTCTCCGATACTCGGAGTGACAAATCCTAATCTCGATCGATGCCAACTCAACAAACACCTTTGGAGATACCTGTAGAGCATCTTTATAATCACCCAGTTACATTGCAACGTTTGATAGCACACAAGGCATTCCTCCGATATTCGGGAGTTGCATAATCTCATAGTCGAAGGAATATGTATTTATCATGAAGAAAGCAATAGCAATAAAACTAAACGATCATTATGCTAAGTTAATGGATGGGTCTTGTCCATCACATCATTCTCCTAATGATGTGATCTCATTATCAAATGACAACTCATGTCCATGGTTAGGAAACCTTAACCATCTTTGATCAACGAGCTTGTCTAGTAGAGACTCACTAGGGACACGGTGTTTGTTTATGTATTCACACATGTATCAAGGTTTTCGATCAATACAATTATAGCATGAGTAATAAACCTTTATCACAAATAAGGAAATATAAAATAACAATTTTATTATTGCCTCTAGGGCATATTTCCTTCAGTCTCCCACTTGCACTAGATCAATAATCTAGTTCACATCGTCATGTGATTAACACCCATAGTTCACATCGCTATGTGACCAATACCCAAAGAGTTTACTAGAGTCAATAATCTAGTTCACATCGCTACGTGATTAACACCCAAAGAGTACTAAGGTGTGATCATGTTTTGCTTGTGAGAGGGGTTTAGTCAACGGGTCTGCCACATTCAGATCCGTATGTATTTTGCAAATTTCTATGTCTACAATGCTCTTCATGGAACTACTGTAGCTAATTGCTCCCACTTTCAATACGTATCCAGATTGAGACTCAGAGTCAGCTGGATTGGTGTAAAAGCTTGCATCGACGTAACTCTTTACGATGAACTCTTTATCACCTCCATAACCGAGAAATATTTTCTTAGACCTCTAAGGATATGACCGCTGCCTACTGATCTACTCCTAGATCACTATTGTACCCCCTTGCCAAACTCATGGCAAGGTACACAACATGTCATACTTTATAGAACCTATGGCTAAGGCATAGGGAATGACTTTCATTCTATCTCTATCTTCTGCTGTGGTCGGGCTTTGAGTCTTACTCAACTTCACACCTTACAATACAGGCTAGAACTCCTTCTTTGATTGATCTATTTTGAACTCCTTCGAAATCTTATCAAGGTGTGTACTCATTGAAAATCTTATCAAGCGTCTTGATCTATCTCTATAGATCTTGATGCCCAATATGTAAGCAGCTTCACCGAGGTCTTTCACTGAAAAATTCTTATTCAAGTATTCTTTTATGCTATCCAGAAATCCTATATCATTTCCAATCAGCAATATGTGATCCACATATAATATCAGAAATGCTACAGAGCTCCCACTCACTTTCTTGTAAATATAGGCTTCACCGTAAGTCTGTATAAAACCATATGCTTTGATCACCTCCATCAAAGCGTATATTCCAACTTTGAGATGCTTGCACCAGTCCATAGATGGATCGCTGGAGCTTGCACACTTTGTTAGCACCTTTAGGATCAACAAAACCTTCAGGTTTCATCATATACAACTCTTCTTTAAGAAATTCATTGAGGAATGCAGTTTTGACGTCCATTTGCCAAATTTCATAATCATAAAATGTGGGAATTGTTAACATGATTCGGACGGACTTAAGCATCACTATGGGTGACAAGGTCTCATCATAGTCAACCCCTTGAACTTGTCAAAAACCTTTTGTGACAAGTCAAGCTTTGTAGACAGTAATATTACCATCAGCATCAGTCTTCTTCTTGAAGATCCATTTATTCTCTATGGCTTGTTGATCATCGGGCAGGTCCACCAAAGTCCACACTTTGATCTCATATATGGATCCTATTTCATGGCCTCAGGCCATCTGTCGGAATCTGGGCTCATCATAGCTTCTTCATAGTTTCGTAGGTTTGCCATGGTCTAATAACATGACCTCCAGGATAGGATTACCGTACCACTTTGGTGTGGAACATGCTTTGTTCGACCTATGAAGTCCAGTAGTAACTTGATCCGAAGTTTCATGATCATCATCATTAGCTTCCTCTCTAGATGGTGTAGACATCACGGGAACAAATTTCTCTGATGTGCTACTCTCCAATTCGAGAGAAGGTACAATTACCTCATCAAGTTCTACTTTCCTCCCACTCACTTCTTTCGAGAGAAACTCCTTCTCTAGAAAGGACCCACTCTTAGCAACAAAGATCTTGCCTTTGGATCTATGGTAGAAGGTATACCCAATCATCTTCTTTAGGTATTCTATGAAGACACAATTATCCGCTTTGGGTTCAAGCTTTTTTGGCTGAAGCCT
The DNA here is from genome assembly GCF_002162155.2 of Triticum dicoccoides. Taxonomy (NCBI): domain Eukaryota; kingdom Viridiplantae; phylum Streptophyta; class Magnoliopsida; order Poales; family Poaceae; genus Triticum; species Triticum dicoccoides. Next base: position 582,584,320 of record NC_041385.1, read on the forward strand.
ATCGACATAAGCATCACAACCCCAAACCTTAAGAAACGACAACTTAGGTTTCTTGCCAAACCATAATTCATACGATGTCGACTCAATGAATTTAGATGGTGCCCTATTTAACGTGATGCGGTTGTCTCTAATGCATAACCCAAAACGATAGTGGTAAATCGGTAAGAGATATCATAGAATGCAGCATATCCAATAAAGTACGATTACGACATTTGGACACACCATTACGCTGTGGTGTTCTAGGTGGCGTGGGTTGTGAAACTATTCCTCATTGTTTTAAATGAAGGCCAAACTCGTAATTCAAATATTTGCCTCTGCGGTTAGACCGTAGAAACTTTATTTTCTTGTTACGATGATTCTTCACTTCACTTTGAAATTCTATAAACTTTTCAAATGTTCCAGACTTGTGTTTCATTAAGTAGATATACCCATACCTACTCAAATCATCTGTGAAGGTCAGAAAATAATGATACCCGCTGTGTGCTTCAACACTCATCGGACCGCATACATCGGTATGTATTATTTTCAGTAAGTCATTAGCTTGCTCCATTGTTTTGGAGAACGGAGTTTTAGTCATCTTGCCCATGAGGCATGGTTCGCAAGTATCAAATGATTCATAATCAAGTGATTCCAAAAGTCCATCTGCATGGAGTTTCTTCATGGGCTTTACACCAATATAACCTAAACGGTAGTGCCACAAATCTTTTGCACTATCATTATCAACTTTGCATCTTTTGGCATCAATATTATGAATATGTGTATCACTACAATCGAGATTCAACAAGAATAGACCTCTCCTCAAGGGTGCTTGACCATAAAATATATTAGTCATATAAATAGAACAACCATTATTCTCCGACTTAAATGAATAACCGTCTCGCAATAAACAAGATCCAAAAATAATGTTCATGCTCAACACAGGCACCAAATAACAATTATTGAGGTCTAAAACTAATCCCGAAGGTAGATGTAGAGGTAGCGTGCCGACGTTAATCGCATCGACCTTGGAACCATTTTTGACGCGCATCGTCACCTCATCCTTAGCCAATCTTTGTTTATTCCGCATCTCCTGTTTCGAGTTAAAAATATGAGCAACCGAACTAGTGTCAAATACCCAGGCGCTGCTACGAGCATTAGTAAGGTACACATCAATAACATGTATATCAAATATACCTTTGTCCACTTTGATATCCTTCTTATCCGCCAAGTATTTGGGGCAGTTCCACTTCCAGTGACCAGTCCCTTTGCAGTAGCACTCAGTTTCAGGCTTGGGTCCAGCTTTGGGCTTCTTCCCGGGAGTGGAAAGTTGCTTGCCATTATTCTTGAAGTTCCCCTTCTTTCCCGTGCCCCTTTTATTGAAACTAGTGGTCTTGTTAACCATCAACACTTGATGCTCCTTCTTGATTTCTACCTCCGCAGCCTTGAGCATTATGAAGAGCTCGGGAATTGTCTTTTCCATCCCATGCATATTATAGTTCATCACGAAGCCTTTGTAGCTTGGTGGCAGTGATTAAAGAACTCTGTCAATAACACTATCAATTGGAAGATTAACTCCCAGCCGAGTCAAGTGGTTATGATACCCAAACATTCTGAGTATGTGTTCACTGACAGAACTGTTCTCCTCCATCTTGCAGCTATAGAACTTGATGGTGACTTCATATCTCTCAACTCGGGCATTTGCTTGAAATATTAACTTCAACTCCTGGATCATCTCATATGTTCCATGACGTTCAAAACATCTTTGAAGTCCTGGTTCTAAGCCGTAAAGCATGGCACACTGAACTATAGAGTAGTCATCAGACCGCATTTGCCATACGTTCACAACATCTAGATTAGTGGGAGGGGGCTTGTGTAGCAGTGCATCAAGGACATACTTATTTTTTGCAACAATGAGTATAATCCTCAAGTTACAGACCTAGTCCATGTAGTTGCTACCATCATCTTTCAACTTAGCTTTCTCTAGGAACGCATTAAAATTTGGGGGAACGGTAGCATGGGCCATTGATCCACAACATAGATATGCAAAACTATAAGACTAAGTTCATGATAAATTAAGTTTAATTGATCAAATTACTTAAGAACTCCCACTTAAATAGACATCCCTCAAGTCATCTAAGTGATACGCGATCCAAATCAACTACCCATGTCCAAATCGTCACATGAGATGGGGTAGTCATCAATGGTGAACATCTCTATGTTGATCATATCTACTATATGACTCACATTCGACCTTTCGGTCTCTAGTGTTCCAAGACCATGTTTGTACATGCTAGGCTCGTCAAGTTTAACCCAAGTATTCTGCATGTGCAAAACTGTCTTACACCCATTGTATGTGAACGTAGAGTCTATCACACACGATCATCATGTGGTGTCTCAACACGACGAAGTGTAGCAATGGTGCATACTCAGGGAGAACACTTTTACCTTGAAATTTAGTGAAGGGATCATCTTATAATGCTACCACTGTACTAAGCAAAATAAGATGCATAAAAGATAAACATCACATGCAATCAAAATATGTGACATGATATGACCATCATAATCTTGTGCTTTTGATCTCCATCTCCAAAGCAACGTCATGGTCTCCATCATCACCAGCTCGACACCTTGATCTCCATCGTTGCGTCGTGGTCGTCTCGCCAACTATTGCTTCTACAACTATCGCTAACGCATAGTGATAAAGTAAAGCAATTACATGGTGTTTGCATTTCATACAATAAAGAGACAACCATAAGGCTCCTGCCGATTGCCGATAACTTTTTACAAAACATGATCATCTCATACAATAACGTATATCATAACATGTCTTGGCCATATCACATCACAACATGCCCTGCAAAAACAAGTTAGACGTCCTCTACTTTGTTGTTATAAGTTTTACGTGGCTGCTACGGGCTTCTAGCAAGAACCGTTCTTACCTATGGCAAAACCACAACAGTGATTCATCAAGTTTGTTGTTTTAACCTTCTTCAAGGACCGGTCGTAGTCAAATTTGATTCAACTAAAGTAGGAGAAACAGACACCCGCCAGGCACCTTTATGCAAAACTAGTTGCATGTCTGTCAGTGGAACCGGTCTCATGTATGTGGACATGTAAGGTTGGTCCGGGCAGCTTCATTTACAATACCGCCGAATCAAAATAAGACGTTGGTGGTAAGAAGTATGACTATCACCGCCCACAACTCTTTGTGTTCTACTCGTGCATATCATCTACGCATAGACCTGGCTCGGATGCCACTGTTGGGAAACATTGCATGGAAAAAAAAACGCACACGCAAGATCTATCAAGGAGATGCATAGCAACAAGAGGGAGAGTGTGTCTACGTACCCTTGTAGACCGTAAGAGGAAGCCCTTGACAACACGGTTGATGTAGTCAAACTTCTTTGCGCTTCAACCGATCAAGTAACAAACGCACGGCACCTCCGTGTTCTGCACACGTTCAACTCGGTGACGTCCCCCACCTTCTTGATCCAGCAAGACATTGAGGTAGTAGATGAGTTGCGTCAGCACAACGGCGCGGTGATGGTGATGGTGAAGTGATCCTAGCAGGGCTTCGTTCTTGTTTCACTTCCTTCAGAAAAACAAAAACTCCGAAAACATTTCAGTGTGTTTGTTTGAAATTCTATTCTTTTCTTTGGGGGTCGAGAGGAGAAGACCACGATGAAAATGTTGAGTGGCTCTCATATGCATTATTGTTGATCTAACAAAGAGCCCATATTACCTTGTCTTCTCCTTTGAATAAATGTTTGCATATTCCAGCTTAGTCCAATGCACGTGCACTATTGTTATTGTTCACACTGTTCGGTCATGCAAGTGAAAGGCAATAATGACGATATATGATGAAATGATTGAGATGAGGAAAAGCTGGTATGAACCCGACCTATCTTATTTTTGTAAATATGATTAGTTCATCGTTCCTGATTCAGCCTATTATGAATGAAACATGTTTGCAATGATAATTAGAGATTATAGTCACTCGGGCCATGCTTAATTAGCTAGGAATTTATAATGGTTTACCTTTGCGTGCCAACATGCTTTTAAAATGGTTGTGATGCAGTATGATAGGATGGTATCCTCCTTTGAATGATTTGAGTGGCTTGACTTGGCACATGTTCACGCATGTAGTTGAAACAAAATCAACATAGCCTCCATGATATTTATATTCATGGTGATTTATATCCTACTCATGCTTGCACTCAGTGTTGGTTAATCTCAATGCATGTTTATGACTGTTGTTGCTCTTTAGCTGGTCGCTTCCCAATCTTTTTCTAGCCTTCACTTGTACTAAGCGGGAATGCTGCTTGTGCATCCACTTCCATAAACCCGAAGTTGTTCCATATGAGTCCACCATACCTACCTATATGTGGTATTTACCTGCCGTTCCAAGTAAATTTGCATGTGCCAAACTCTAAACCTTCAAATGATAATCTGTTTTGTATGCCCGAATCACTCATGTAGCGACTGGGGGCTATCAATATCCTCCATGCTAGGTTGGTTATTCGCACGATGAGTGGACTTCGCTCGTCTTTCACGAGAAAGTGGCTGGTAACCGGGATGCCCTGTCCCATGCTCAAATCAAATCAAAATAATTGCAAACAAAACTGCCCCAGGATTGTTGTTAGTTGGACGGTACCCATTGTTTCGGACCAGCCGTGGAGTGTGCTTGTTGGTGGTGGGGGAGTATAAACTTTACCATTCTGTTTGGGAACCGCCTATAATGTATCTAGTATGCAAGATACCGAGATCTCTTGGTTGTTATGTTGACAATGAAAGCATACCGCTCAAAATATTATTTCTCTCTGTTTCAAAAAACTCGAGCTCTAGCACCTCTGCAAATCCCTCCTTCCCTCTGCAAAGGGCCTATCTATTTACTTTTATTGCTGAGTCATCATCCTATTATAAAAAGCACCAGTTAGAGAGCACCACTGTCATTTGTATGCATTGTTGTTAATTGATATTGAGTATGACTGTGACTGGATCTCTTTTACCATGAATTACAATGTCTAGTCAGTCCTTGATCTTCAGGGGGGCTCTGCATTTATGTTTTGTGGTCTCAGAAAGGGCTAGCGAGATACCATTCTGTTATATCATATCATGATTGTTTTGAAAAAGTGTTGTCATCCGAGATTTATTATTATTGCTCTCTAGTTGATTATGCCATTGATATGAGCAAATGTGAGACCTAAATGATATTGCGAATATGGTTAGTTCATAATCTGTATTGAAAACCTGAATGCCGGCTTTACATATTTGCAACAACTAGATCAAACAGAGTTTGTAAAAGTTTCTCTTTATCACTTTCACTTTGTCAACTGAATTGCTTGAGGACAAGCAATGGATTAAGCTTGGGGGAGTTGATACGTCTCCATCGTATCTACTTTTCCAAACTCTTTTGCCCTTGTTTTGGACTCTAATTTGCATGATTTGAATGGAACTAACCCGGACTGACGTTGTTTTCAGCAGAATTGACATGGTGTTATTTTTGTGCAGAAATAAAAGTTCTCGGAATGACCTGAAACTTCACAAAGAATACTTTTGGAATAAATAAGAAATATTGGCGAAAGAATCAACGAAAGGGGACCCACCACCTGCCCACAAGGGTGGGGCACGCCCTACCCCCTGGCCACGCCCCCTGGCTTGTGGGTCCCATGAAGCTCCATCGACCTCAACTTCAACTCCATATATTCACGTTCGGGGAGAAAAAATCAGAGAGAAGGACTCATCGCGTTTTATGATAGGGAGCCGCCACCGCCTCTTGTTCTTCCTCGGGAGGGCAGATATGGAGTCCGTTTTGGGCTCCAGAGGGGGGAAATCGTCACCGTTGTCATGATCAACCATCCTCCATCACCAATTTCATGATGCTCACTGCCGTGCGTAGTAATTCCATCGCAGGCTTGCTGGACGGTGATGGGTTGGATGAGATTTACCATGTAATCAAGTTAATTTTGTTAGGGTTTGATTTCTAGTATGCACTATGTTCTGAGATTGATGTTGCTATGACTTTGCTATGCTTAATGCTTGTCACTAGGGCCCGAGTGCCATGATTTCAGATTTGAACCTATTATGTTTTCATGAATATATGTGAGTTCTTGATCCTATCTTGCAAGTTATAGTCACGTACTACGTATTATGATCCGGCAACCCCGGAGTGACAATAGTCGGGACACTTCCCGGTGATGACTGTAGTTTGAGGAGTTCATGTATTCACTAAGTGCTAATGCTTTGGTCCGGTTCTCTACTAAAAGGAGGCCTTAATATCTCTTAGTTTCCAATAAGACCCCGCTGCCACGAGAGGGTAGGACAAAAGATGGCATGCAAGTTCTTTTCCATAAGCACGTATGACTATATTCGGAATACATGCCTACATTATGTTGATGAATTGGAGCTAGTTCTGTGTCACCCTAGGTTATAACTGTTGCGTGATGAATGCCATCCGACATAATTATCCATCATTGACCCATTGCCTACAAGCTTTTCACATATTGATCTTCGCTTAGTTACTTTTTCGTTACCACTATTACGATTGCTACAAAACTGCTACTGTTACTTTTGCCACCGTTACCGTTATTTCCATACTACTTTTCTACTAATAAATACTTTGTTGTAGATATTAAGTCTGTCAGGTGTGGTTAAATTGACAACTTAGCTGCTAATACTCAAGAATATTCTTTGGCCCCCTGTCAGGACCCCGACTCGATGTCACATCGATCTAGCCGGTAACACCTCATATCACTTTGCGGCCTCACGCACGGTATCCTCACGGGTGTCGCCTTACTTTTGCCCGGGACCGTTTGCGCCTTTTGGCTCACGTATATGATAGCGTCGCTAGCATCCATATGATAAAGAGCCCGGGCTGACATGACTAGTCGTAAACCCAAAGTGGCACGGACTTACAGGGACAGGCATCCATGACCCAGCTTCGAACGTGTCGGTCATCAGCAAGTGGGTCCGGGCTGTAGCACTGGGCTAGCAGGACTCCGGTAAACCGGGCTGTAGCGGGCTAACAGGACTCCGGTACTCAAAGCGTGACATTTCCCCGAAGGGACAGACACAGGAACGAAGAAGGACACATGCCGGCCAGCCTAGGTGTTCCAGAGCAGTAGCAAGCTACCATGGCTCAGCGGTAACACTAGGAGACATTTCCCGGTAAGAGAGGCTACTAAAGATAAACAACTAGATAGTCAGATCCCACACATACCAAGCATTTCAATCATACACACAATATGCTCGATATGTGCAAATACAACGAAGCATCACAACATGACGCTACGACACAAGTACTTTATTTAAGGCTCAGAGAGTCATACATAACATACACAAAGGTACGGGTCTCACGACCCAACATACAAGTCATACAGTCATACAAACCAGCAGCGGAAGTAACTTGTCTGAGTACAGACAACTAGTAAAATAAAAGAGGCTTGGGAAGCCTAGCTATACTACAAGGTCCTTCACAAGCTCAGGGTTACCACCTGGGTCTTTAGCCTACTCGTTGATGTCAACGTCTACATAGAACCCATCAGAAGGGGTTGCAGCGTCTTCTGTAAAAATGTAAATTATAGCAACATGAGTACAAAGGTACTCAGCAAGACTTACATCAGATCCTACATACATGCTTAGTATCAAGAAGGGTTGGTGGAGTTATTGCAGCAAGCCAGCTTTGACTCTTGGCTAGACTATCCTACGAGACTCCAACTTGAAATGGTTTTGCGCACACGAGTCCACTACTCACCACTTCAATACACTACCGAGGATCCACCTCCGTCTTCCTACGGAAGAGCCATCCTCGGCACTCACACTTATCTTGAGACTTTTAATAGTTTCCATTTACTTGTCTATGAACTGTATAGGCAACCAAGTAGTCCTTTACCGCGGACGCGGCTATTCGAATAGATCATGTTAACCCTGCAGGGGTGTACTTCTTCATACACGCTCTCACCACTTACCGTCGTTTACACGACATGTACTCGGCAACCTTCAAACGGAAGCCCAACGTGGGTGTCGGCCACGACCTACCTAATCACCTAAGCCTCCAGTCCAGGTTTATCGCCTATCCAGGTTCCATCCGCAGGGAGTCCGGCCGAGGTTTCCCATACGGCCCCGAACGATGTGAACAGGGTTCCCGAGATACCTAACGGGTATTCGGTACACCGTGCCACGTACCTACCGCATCACAGCCCACCCCTACGGTCAGCGCTATCCACGGCCTCCAGTAGGCTACAAACACCAGAAACTACTTGCAACTCCTGGACGGAGAACTAGGGTGAATAAGAAGCCGAGAGGGTCCATTGGTTTCGGGCCCAATGCATGGTAGTAGCTGATTCTTAAATCACACATACAGATCTCAGTGCTTAAGGTCGGCTTCAATGAAACAACCCACCATGTACTCCTACATGGCCTCTCATCGATACCTTTACCAATCGTGTTCACCACGCCACTCTCATTACCGACATAAACATTTCACTCTAGCCCATCACCCAGATGAACCAGACCTGACACGACTCTAAGCATAGCAGGCATAGCAAGGTAGGAACAACACATACATATGGCTCAGACAACTCCTACACATGCTAGTGGGTTTCATCTAGTTACTGTGGCAATGACAGGTCATGCAGAGGAAATGGGTTCAACTACCGTAGCACACAGCAGTTTGAAACGCGTTGTCTTAATGCAGTAAAAGAGAGCAGGAGCGAGAACATGGGATTGTATCGATATGATCAAATGCTTGGTTGCTTGCCTGACGGGTCGGTGCACTGGTATTGCTCTTCGTCGGGGTTATCACGGTACTCCTCGGGGGCAGAACCTGCCGCAGAGAGCACCGATACACAAACATTACCAAACAGTATGCAACAATATGATGCATGCATGAGACATGGCAAAATGAGTGTATTGGGCTAATGCAACTAGAACCAGAAGGGTTTGAACAAATTTGAATCAAGGATTCAAATTTCAAATTCAAATATGGCCTTTTAAAGTGCTTTTCCTTGTTCTGCTTAAAACATCAATTTAACTTGTTTGGTCATGCATGGAAATAGTACAGATGGATAGATTGGATTTTTCTGATCATTTTTCATATATAATTTGTCCAATTTGGAGTTACAGAATAAAAGTTATGAATTTTTGAAGTTTAAATAATATTCTGGAATTTCCTGATTTAAATTAAATCCAGAAAATCAATTACTGCGTCAGCCTGACGTCAGTGTGACGTCAGCAGGTCAACGGAACAGGTCTGGGTCAAACCTGACAGTGGGTCCCGCATGTCAGGGTGATTATTTTAATTAAAATTTAATTAAAACTAATCCTGTTTAATTAACAGGGCTGGGCCCCACCTGTCATTGACTCAGGGGAGTCAACCAGGGCCCACCCGTGGTCAAAGTCTAAGCCAGCGACGCCGGCGTTTAGCCGCCGGCGAGCCCGACGCGGCGGCGGGAGTGGTTTTGGCCATTTCGGCCACCAAATGGGCCGCGGAGACCACCGGAGGGGAGCTGAGGACAAACCGCAGCTCTTGGCGGAGTCCGTTGAGGTCGGGGTGGCCGGAGTTGGCGCCGGCGACGACTTTGGCGGCCACCGGGGCTCGGTCGGAGGTGAACTTGGCGCTAGAGGGGTCGGTGAGGCTCGTGGAGTAGCTAGCTAGGTGTTGCGGGACTCGGTGAGTAAGATGGACACCATCTTGTGGCCGGAGTGTGGCCGGAAGCACGTCGGCGACGAGGTTCGCGGCGGTGCGGGCGTGTGATCCTCGTGCGGTGGCTACACGGCTCAGGAATGAGAGAGAGAGAGTCGGAGGAGTAGCTAGGCTCACAGCGCTCCCGTAGAGGCCACCGGTGAGGTCGGGGACGAGCTGAGGCAGCGACGGCGTTGAAGGGGATCTCCGGCGACGGTGAGCTCGGGCGAGGTCGGTGCGGTGGTCTCGGGCCGCATGAGCACACGGGGCTCGGCTAGCTCGATGAAGTGGACGGCGGCGGAGCTCCTGGACACGGTGGCACGGCGTGGGGTGGACGGAGGGCGTGGCTACGGCGAGGGGGTGGCGGCGATGGCGTCGGCCATGGCTGGGGCGTGCGAGGGGGAGGAGCTGGAGAGGAGAGGGGGTGTCTGGGGGGTTCGGGGGAGAGAGGGAGGCCGATCCACGGCGTTAGCCGGGCGAGGGAGGCGGCGAGGCGGCGAGCAGCTGCGTGGCAAGCTGCGGTGCCGCCGCCGAGCACCTTGGCTGCCTGCCTGGCGAGCCAAGCAGCTCGCTGGAGCGGTGGCCGGGCTGGGCCGGCCAGGTGGGCTGGCTGGTGGGCCTGCGGTGGCGCCAGGTAAGCTTTCCCCCTTTTTTTTGTTTCTGTTTTTTTAATATATCTGCAACTTTGTTGAATTTAATAAAATACCTAGGCAACTTCAAAAATCACCAAATTACTCCTGGTCCATAGTTGGATTATTCCCAACATGAAACATTTTAGTTTGGAGATATTTGAGCATTTAAATATTTTATATAATTTTAAATGCCCAAATTCAAATATTTATGATTTAATTCAAAAACCCTAAGATGGCCTAGGAAAATGTGCACCACTTTTGGCAGAGGTTCTGAACCAAGACAAAAATGATGGGCATTTTAGAAGGGCATTTCAGGTTCATTGAAAAAGTTTTTAGTAACCCTAGTTGGTTTCAGAGGGGACTGGGGGTTCTGTCATCCCCATTTCAAGTTTCTGATGAAAAAGTAAACATGATGCAACACTCTAATGCATGGCTAACTAGGATGTGACAACTCACCCCCACTCAAAAGAATCTCGTCCCGAGATTTGGGTTCCTCCGGGAAGAAGGCGGGATACTCGAGTCGAAGACGATCCTCCCTTTCCCAAGTTGCTTCATCCGCAGAATGGTGCGACCATTGAACCTTGAGAAACTTGATATTATGACGTCGAGTGATACGCTCGGCCCGATCGAGGATACGAATGGGGTACTCTCGGTATGTAAGATTATCTTGGAGATCAAGCGTTTCGTAGTCCACTCCACGGATAGGATCCGAGAAGCAACGCCTGAGTTGAGAAACGTGGAAGACATCGTGGACTCTGGAGAGATGCGGAGGTAGTTCCAGCTGGTAGGCAACTTCTCCTCGTTTGGCGAGAATGCGAAAAGGTCCAATGTAACGAGGAGCCAATTTGCCTTTGATACCGAAACGATGGGTTCCCTTCAGAGGGGTGACCCGAAGATAAGCCTTCTCGTCAACCTCGAAAGTCATAGCCTTATGTTTTCGGTCATATTGACTATTTTGACGAGATTGGGCTGTTTTCAACTTTTCACGAATGATGCGAACTTGTTCTTCTGCTTCCTGAATCATATCCGGGCCAAAGAATTGTCTTTCCCCGGTCTCTGACCAGTTAAGGGGTGTTCGACACCGTCGTCCATAGAGAACTTCAAAAGGGGCTTTACCCAAGCTAGATTGATAGCTGTTGTTGTAAGCGAATTCGGCAAATGGAAGGCACTTCTCCCAGTCCATTCCGAATGAGATAACAGAGGCTCGAAGCATGTCTTCTAGAATCTGGTTGACGCGTTCCACTTGACCACTCGACTGAGGGTGGAAAGCAGTGCTGAAGGAGAGACGGGTTCCCATAGCATTTTGGAAACTTTCCCAAAATCGAGAGGTGAAGAGACTTCCTCGATCCGAGTTAATTTCCAAAGGAACACCATGGAGAGACACTATTCGGGAGATGTATAAGTCTGCCAGCTGACTAGCGGTTATACTCTCACGAACAGGTAAGAAATGGGCTACTTTGGAAAGACGATCGACCACGACGAAAATAGCATTATTCCCTCTCTTGGTCCTGGGAAAACCGGTAATGAAATCCATACCAATTTTATCCCATTTCCATTCAGGAATAGCTAAGGGTTGAAGGGTGCCAGCAGGCCGTTGATGCTCTGCTTTTACACGACGACAGACGTCGCAATTAGCAATAAACTGAGCAATTTCTCTCTTCATCCTAGTCCACCAGAACCTCTGGCGTAGGTCCTGATACATCTTAGTACTACCGGGATGAATGGTGAGAGGAGATTCATGAGCCTCCTTAAGGATCAACTGCCGTAGATGCTGGTTCTTGGGAACCACTAGACGGTTCTCAAAGTACACAACACCATGATCATTTGTGGAGAAACAACTAGCACCTCCGCTAGCAATGTTCTCTTTGATTTTAGATATTCCCTTATCTCGCCTTTGGGCAGCGATGATTTGATCCGTAAGAGTAGGTTTTGCTACCAAGGTGGAAAGAAAACCTTGAGGTACAATGTGAAGGTTAAGCTTCCGAAATTCCTCATGGAGGAGAGGTTGACTTTGTTGTAACATCAGGTTGTTACAATAAGATTTACGACTTAGCGCATCAGCCATGACGTTGGCTTTCCCTGGGGTGTAGGTTATTCCTAAGTCGAAGTCTGTGATCAATTCAACCCAACGTCTCTGCCTGAGATTCAAATCCGGTTGGGTGAAAATGTACTTCAGACTTTGGTGATCAGTGAATATTTCGCAACGATTACCGAGGAGGTAATGTCGCCAGGTCTTAAGTGCATAGACTACGGCTGCAAGCTCTAGATCATGAGTAGGATAATTCTCCTCATGTGGGTGCAATTGCCGTGAAGCATAAGCAATTACATGTCGATCTTGCATGAGAATGCAACCTAGTCCTTGTCGCGAGGCGTCGCAGTAGATAACAAAGTCCTTGGAGAAGTCTGGCGGTACCAGCACGGGAGCAGAGGTCAGGCGTCTTTTCAGTTCCTGAAAGCTGTGCTCACATTGTGGAGTCCATTCGAACTTCTTATCTTTCTTGAGGAGTTCGGTTAGAGGTTTGGCAACTTTGGAGAAGTTCTCGACAAAGCGACGACAATAGCTCGCTAAGCCTAGAAAACTCCGAACTTGCTTGACCGATTCAGGTGGAGTCCAATTAAGAACGGCTTGAACTCGCTCAGGGTTAACAGCAATACCTTTACCAGATATTACATGACCTAGATAGGTCACTTCTGACAACCAGAATTCACATTTAGAAAATTTGGCATAAAGGCGATGCTCTCGAAGTTTCTTCAACACTAGCCTCAAATGTTCGGCATGTTCTTCCTCGTTCTTGGAGTAGATGAGTATATCATCGAGGTAAACCACGACGAATTTATCCAAATATTCCATGAAGATTGAGTTCATTAACCGAGAAAAGGTGGCTGGAGCGTTGGTTAAACCGAAGGACATGACGGTGTACTCGTATTGGCCATAACGAGTAACAAAGGCCGTTTTAGGAATGTCCCCGTTTCTGATTTTGATTTGATGGTAGCCCAACCTCAAATCCATCTTGGAGAAGACTGAGGATCCAGCGAGCTGATCATACAGGTCGTTGATCCTGGGAAGTGGATATTTGTTCTTGATTGTGACCAAATTGACAGGTCGGTAATCTACAACCATCCGGTCCGTACCATCCTTCTTCTTGACGAATAGGACGGGGCAAGCCCACGGAGATGAGCTAGGTCGGATGAAACCCTTTTTCAAGGACTCATCGAGTTGTTTCTTAAGCTCGGCTAGTTCTAGGGGGGCCATCTTATAAGGTCTTCTAGCAATCGGAACGGTTCCGGGGATGAGGTCTATTACGAACTCAACATCCCTGTCAGGTGGAACACCTGGCAATTCCTCTGGAAAGACATCCGGGAAGTCACAGACTACCGGAACGTCCTCAAGGTCTGGCAAAGGGCTGGCGTTAAGAGAATATAATTGTCGCTTGGCTATTCGGGTTAGGACATTGACTATCTTGCCCGAAGGGTGAGTGAGTTGAACAGTCCTAGAGAAGCAATCAATTTTGGCTTGATGAGCTGACATCCAGTCCATACCCAAAATGATATTAATATCTGAAGATTTAAGGGCTATCAAAGACGCGAGGAAAACAAGTCTGTCGACTTGGATTTCATTTCCATGGCTTACTCTAGAAGTTTGCCATTTGGATCCCGGAGTTTGAATTACCATGGAGGTTGGCATATCACCGAATGCGACGTTATGCAAACGAGCATAATTTTCAGATATAGAAGAATGAGAGGCTCCTGTATCGAAAAGAACAGATGCCGGGTGGCAATTAACAAGAAGCGTACCGAGAACGGCGTTGGGATCCTCTTGAGCTTCTTCGGCAGAGATACAGTTGACATGGCCACGTGAAGCGGTGACCGGCTTGGCGTGGAATATTTTTCCTGTCGGCTTGCCACGGCCAACAGCTTTAGCAGACTGGTTGGGGTTGGTCTGGGGGCACTCACGCATATAGTGACCAGATTCCCCACACTTGAAACAAGTCACGGAGCTGGTACGTGGAGGAACATTGTTGGTTGGACCCCCATAGGGCTTGGCCGGTGCAGACTGTTGAACGGGGCGAGGCGCCTGGAAGGATGGCCTCGGTGTGAACCTGGGTGGCAGGGCGGTGTTGGGTACCCACACGCGGCGCTTCTGAGGACCAGCACCAGATGAGGAACCCATGTCACGGCCATGCTTGCGTGTTGCGTCATAGTCAGTCTGACCAGTTTCAGCACTGATGGCTTGGTTGACAAGTTTCTGGAAGGATGTGCACTCATGCAGACGGAGGTCGCGGCGAAGCTCAGGACTAAGGCCCTTACGGAACCTTGCTTGCTTCTTGGCATCAGTAGACACTTCCTCAGTTGCATATCGTGCGAGATTACCAAACTCCCTGCTGTAAGCATCCACAGAAAGTCGGCCTTGGGTGAAACTGCAAAATTCTTCACGTTTACGGTCCATGAGACCCTCCGGAATGTGATGTTCACGGAAAGCCTCACTGAACTCAGCCCAAGTAGTGACATGGCCCGCCGGGCGCATAGCTCCATAATTCTCCCACCATAGACTGGCGGGGCCTTCGAGATGATATGCAGCAAAGGTGACCTTGTCAGCCTCCGCTACCAGCGCGGAACGCAGTTTGTGAGAGATACTGCGAAGCCAGTCATCAGCGTCGAGAGGCTCGACGGAGTGGTGGAACGTGGGTGGATGCAATTTGATAAAATCACTGAGTGACACCACGTTAGTCCTCTGATGGTGTGCTGTGTTCTGTTCAATACGCTCCAACAAACGGTTAGTCTCCCGCTTGTTTCTCTCAGCTTCCATCATAACCTCGGCTAGTGAAGGAGGATGAGGCAGATTTGCATCCCTGGCTTCACTGCCTTCGGCCTGCTCTTGAGAAGCAGGGTTAGCGCGCGTGTTGACCATCCTAGGAAAACAAGACAATGATTTAGTCAGGATGATAAAATTCCGACATAGGGTAGAAATGTAAGGAATAACTCGAAATGCAAGATGATCATCCGTATGACATGGTAGATACAGAAACTGCTTCTTTATTCCATCGTCATACACACCATACAGGGTTTAGTACAAGACCAAACAAAGTACTATTACGGTGAAAGAGGATTACATCTCATCGGAGGCATTCCAAGCTCCTATACATTATTTTTCTACACCTCCGGAAGGAGTACAAACTAGGTCATATCCCACAAGTCACGCGGGACGATAGAAGACACAGCTAGTGCGAACTAGTGATACTACCACTAACTCAGACCGATCCGTAGTAGTCCTCGTAGAAGTCACCTCCATAGCCTGGAAGCTCAACATGATCATCCGGAAACAGACGATCTCGCGAAGCTTGTGGACCATAGGGGCTAGGATGAGGCCTTGGACCAACAGACGGTGGCCTGCGGGGACCGCGAGGTGGGGTGATGCCTCCTACATCACGCCAAACCATCACGTCTGGCAGAGCAGATCTCACAGGATAGAGATCGCGCATATCTGAGAATCCAGCTTGCACCGCCGGTGCGAACCGAGTCAAAGTGGCCCAGTGGTCAGCACAGGTATTGAAGAGCTCTAACCTCAAGGCCCGATTTTCACGGTCCTTATCCTCGAGCATCTCAGCAGTGGTGCGAGTCCGTGAATCCTCCTGGGTGGGGTCAGCATAAATAGCCTGGAGATACCCTTGTGCTCCCGGAAGTGATCCTGGCATATACCGGAAATCAGAGTCCCGAAATAGACCAGATCTGACTCGCATAATGGTCATCATAGAGTAGGCGGCGTCCTGCACAGCCATCTCAATGGTAACCCCGAGTCCATAAGAGCAGTGAAGAGGCTCGGTGGATCCAGGATAAGATGGAAATATCCTGACAGTGCAGAGATACTGGCTTTGATTAAAGTCTCGGAATTGCTCTTCGACCGTGTACTCAGGATACCAGCGGTATCCAGCCTCAGTCATTACCCTGACCAACTTGGCAGTATAGCCGGGTACATCTAGGCATCGAGTCAGGCGAACCACTTGATTGAGGTTGCGGGTGGCCATCTGAAAGCACAATCATAATGCAAGGGCATTAGAATTCTAGCGAAATTTCGGCAGCATAACAGCTGTAAATGCTCAAGAAGGATTTTGAGACATTTGACAAAGGATTTCATACACACTCAACATCATCATATCAAAGTTCTGAATCCATTCTAACAACATAATGTGGTAGTAAAACTGAACTAGGCTTGTATCCATCAAACTTATAAGGTACTACTGATTAGTAACACGTGATCCTAATAGAGAGAACAGACCCTAATTCCTTATCCCCCGGTGGAAGAATGGACTGACTCAGATCAGAATGTCGTAAGATAAAGGAGTAAAAAGAGCCTTACGTTCCGTCCCACAAACAATTCCCCTACATATAACTAAAGAATTTCTAGACTCAACATCGACCAGTTTGGCTTGGAGAACCTACAGGCAGTCCAGCTCTGATGCCAACGCTGTCAGGACCCCGACTCGATGTCACATCGATCTAGCCGGTAACACCTCATATCACTTTGCGGCCTCACGCACGGTATCCTCACGGGTGTCGCCTTACTTTTGCCCGGGACCGTTTGCGCCTTTTGGCTCACGTATATGATAGCGTCGCTAGCATCCATATGATAAAGAGCCCGGGCTGACATGACTAGTCGTAAACCCAAAGTGGCACGGACTTACAGGGACAGGCATCCATGACCCAGCTTCGAACGTGTCGGTCATCAGCAAGTGGGTCCGGGCTGTAGCACTGGGCTAGCAGGACTCCGGTAAACCGGGCTGTAGCGGGCTAACAGGACTCCGGTACTCAAAGCGTGACATTTCCCCGAAGGGACAGACACAGGAACGAAGAAGGACACATGTCGGCCAGCCTAGGTGTTCCAGAGCAGTAGCAAGCTACCATGGCTCAGCGGTAACACTAGGAGACATTTCCCGGTAAGAGAGGCTACTAAAGATAAACAACTAGATAGTCAGATCCCACACATACCAAGCATTTCAATCATACACACAATATGCTCGATATGTGCAAATACAACGAAGCATCACAACATGACGCTACGACACAAGTACTTTATTTAAGGCTCAGAGAGTCATACATAACATACACAAAGGTACGGGTCTCACGACCCAACATACAAGTCATACAGTCATACAAACCAGCAGCGGAAGTAACTTGTCTGAGTACAGACAACTAGTAAAATAAAAGAGGCTTGGGAAGCCTAGCTATACTACAAGGTCCTTCACAAGCTCAGGGTCACCACCTGGGTCTTTAGCCTACTCGTTGATGTCAACGTCTACATAGAACCCATCAGAAGGGGTTGCAG
>NC_041385.1:582603240-582654585 GCF_002162155.2 Triticum dicoccoides
CTCGGGGGCAGAACCTGCCGCAGAGAGCACCGATACACAAACATTACCAAACAGTATGCAACAATATGATGCATGCATGAGACATGGCAAAATGAGTGTATTGGGCTAATGCAACTAGAACCAGAAGGGTTTGAACAAATTTGAATCAAGGATTCAAATTTCAAATTCAAATATGGCCTTTTAAAGTGCTTTTCCTTGTTCTGCTTAAAACATCAATTTAACTTGTTTGGTCATGCATGGAAATAGTACAGATGGATAGATTGGATTTTTCTGATCATTTTTCATATATAATTTGTCCAATTTGGAGTTACAGAATAAAAGTTATGAATTTTTGAAGTTTAAATAATATTCTGGAATTTCCTGATTTAAATTAAATCCAGAAAATCAATTACTGCGTCAGCCTGACGTCAGTGTGACGTCAGCAGGTCAACGGAACAGGTCTGGGTCAAACCTGACAGTGGGTCCCGCATGTCAGGGTGATTATTTTAATTAAAATTTAATTAAAACTAATCCTGTTTAATTAACAGGGCTGGGCCCCACCTGTCATTGACTCAGGGGAGTCAACCAGGGCCCACCCGTGGTCAAAGTCAAAGCCAGCGACGCCGGCGTTTAGCCGCCGGCGAGCCCGACGCGGCGGCGGGAGTGGTTTTGGCCATTTCGGCCACCAAATGGGCCGCCGAGACCACCGGAGGGGAGCTGAGGACAAACCGCAGCTCTTGGCGGAGTCCGTTGAGGTCGGGGTGGCCGGAGTTGGCGTCGGCGACGACTTTGGCGGCCACCGGGGCTCGGTCGGAGGTGAACTTGGCGCTAGAGGGCTCGGTGAGGCTCGTGGAGTAGCTAGCTAGGTGTTGCGGGACTCGGTGAGTAAGATGGACACCATCTTGTGGCCGGAGTGTGGCCGGAAGCACGTCGGCGACGAGGTCCGCGGCGGTGCGGGCGTGTGATCCTCGTGCGGTGGCTACACGGCTCAGGAATGAGAGAGAGAGGGTCGGAGGAGTAGCTAGGCTCACAGCGCTCCCGTAGAGGCCACCGGTGAGGTCGGGGACGAGCTGAGGCGGCGACGGCGTTGAAGGGGATCTCCGGCGACGGTGAGCTCGGGCGAGGTCGGTGCGGTGGTCTCGGGCCGCACGAGCACACGGGGCTCGGCTAGCTCGATGAAGTGGACGGCGGCGGAGCTCCTGGACACGGTGGCACGGCGTGGGGTGGACGGAGGGCGTGGCTACGGCGAGGGGGTGGCGGCGATGGCGTCGGCCATGGCTGGGGCGTGCGAGGGGGAGGAGCTGGAGAGGAGAGGGGGTGTCTGGGGGGTTCGGGGGAGAGAGGGAGGCCGATCCACGGCGTTAGCCGGGCGAGGGAGGCGGCGAGGCGGCGAGCAGCTGCGTGGCGAGCTGCGGTGCCGCCGCCGAGCACCTTGGCTGCCTGCCTGGCGAGCCAAGCAGCTCGCTGGAGCGGTGGCCGGGCTGGGCCGGCCAGGTGGGCTGGCTGGTGGGCCTGCGGTGGCGCCAGGTAAGTTTTCCCCCTTTTTTTTGTTTCTGTTTTTTTTAATATATCTGCAACTTTGTTGAATTTAATAAAATACCTAGGCAACTTCAAAAATCACCAAATTACTCCTGGTCCATAGTTGGATTATTCCCAACATGAAACATTTTAGTTTGGAGATATTTGAGCATTTAAATATTTTATATAATTTTAAATGCCCAAATTCAAATATTTATGATTTAATTCAAAAACCCTAAGATGGCCTAGGAAAATGTGCACCACTTTTGGCAGAGGTTCTGAACCAAGACAAAAATGATGGGCATTTTAGAAGGGCATTTCAGGTTCATTGAAAAAGTTTTTAGTAACCCTAGTTGGTTTCAGAGGGGACTGGGGGTTCTGTCATCCCCATTTCAAGTTTCTGATGAAAAAGTAAACATGATGCAACACTCTAATGCATGGCTAACTAGGATGTGACACTCCCCTTGTGTCGAATCAATAAATTTGGGTTGAATACTCAACCCTCAAAAACTGTTGCGATCCCCTATGCTTGTGGTTTATCAAATATCATCGTCCTATATATCAATTTTTACCTCTCGACCATTTCGAGACTCATTGTCATGTCCGTGATCCTATACGGGACTTCGAACAACATTCGGTCACCAAATAACATAACTCATATAATATTATATTGTCAACGAACGTTAAGCGTGCGAACCCTACGGGTTCAAGAACTATGTAAACATGGCCGAGACACCTCTCTGATCAATAACCAATAGCGGGACCTGGATGCCCATATTGGCTCCTACATATTCTACAAAGATCTTTATCGGTAGAACCGTTATGACAACATACGTAATTCCCTTTGTCCATCGATATATTACTTGTCCGAGATTCGATTGTCGGTATCTTCATACCTAGTTCAATATTGTTACTGGCAAGTCTCTTTACTCGTTCAGTAATACATCACCTTGTGACCAACTCCTTAGTCATTTGATTGCAAGCTTATTATGTGTATTACCGAGAGGGCCCAGAGATACCTCTCCGATACTCTGAGTGACAAATCCTAATCTCGATCTATACCAACTCAACAAACACCTTCGGAGATATCTCTAGAGCATCTTTATAATCACCCAGTTACATTGTAACATTTGATAGCACACAAGGCATTCCTCCGGTATTCGAGAGTTGCATAATCTCATAGTCGAAAGAATATGTATTTGACATGAAGAAAGCAATAGCAATAAAACTGAACGATCATTATGCTAAGCTAACAGATGGGTCTTGTCTATCACATCATTCTCCTAATGATGTGATCTCGTTACCAAATGACAACTCATGTCCATGGTTAGGAATTCTTAACCATCTTTGATCAACGAGCTAGTCTAGTAGAGGCTCACTTGGGACACAGTGTTTGTTTATGTATTCACACATGTGTCAAGATTTCTGATCAATACAATTCTAGCATGAATAATAAACCTTTATCATGAATAAAAAAATAACAACTTTATTATTGTCTCTAGGGCATATTTCCTTCAATCATAGGTACCACGGTCGTCCTGGCTTCTTCACAGGCTTCTTTTTCATTCAGGCCCTCCTTTTGGCCGATTAGGCGTTGAGCTTGGCGGCCTCCGTCGGCGTGAGCTCCGACCGAGGCTTCTTCAAAGGCTTCTTTTTCTTCACCACGGGATTGGCGGCAGGTGGTGGGTCGCCGGGATTCGCCTCGTGGGAGGGGGAAGGCCGGGGCGCGGGAGAGCGGAGAGCGGGGCACGTGAGCGTTTTGGAGTAAATGGAGGAAAAGTGGCCGCCTGTGCCACCGACGGGCGGGCCATGGAAGGACAAGGGCGCGCCTCCCACTCGTCCGTGTTTTGTTCGTTCGGCCACAAACTCGGCTCAAAATTGGGCCAGGAATGAGTTGAAAGCGGACAGAAAACAAACGACTGTCCATTTGCGGCCGCACGTTGGAAGGCATGCTTTGTTCGTGTACCCCAAACGAACGTGGACGGATAGTATGGGGGTGCGCGATGGAAGGTCTACTTTGTCCAATTACCCCGAACCCAAGCGGGTGGACATGATGGGTCGCGCGTTCGAGTTGGGCTTAGAAAAACTGATGTTTGTTTCGGCTGTGCTGCGCTGGATGGACCGAGCATCAAGTGTGGGGTGTTTGTACTTTGGATGGCCGCTATCCGTTGGATGGTGTTTGAGTGGCTGATGCATAGCCGCAAGTCGCAGCGTGATCTCTGTCCGGTGGCGTGGTGTGATGCGCCGATGCAACAGTCCGACGTCGAAAGCGCCCCTAAAGCCTGCCCCCGCGATTAGACGTCGGTCGGTCGGTCGCTCGTCGGCGCTCGGGTCCTTTCTTCCTAGACCGAAGCGTCGTCACGTCGTCGTTGCATGTTCACTGAGGTTTCTTTTCCAAGCCGATGCGGTGCTCCGCTGCTCCTTTCTCCCATGCGATTTCATTTTTCACAATAAAATCGACAGGACAGTTTCCTGACGCTCACCTTACAAGTTTGTTGCTCGTCATATCGTCCTAGCAGGACACGGACGGACGCTTCTCGAATCTGGACCGGGGTTTGAGCATGCAAGTTTGGTGCGGTGTGCACGGGCTAGCTTTTTGGAGGGAAACCGAGAGCGCACACTTGGAATGTTGGGACGTTGAAGAATACCTACCACACACCATACACCCCGACGAGCAAGAATGTTGAACGTCGACCACAGACCCCCACGCAGCAGCCAGCGGCTGAATATAGGACCCTCACCTCACCCTGGTCACGTGGTGGAATGGAACTACCAGCGGCGTATGAGCAGCGAATATAGGACCCTGATCACGTGGAGCTGCCGGGCCGGCAAAGACCTGCTAGGCTGCCATGCCAAGATTCTGATGCCCTGGGAGAGGCGACACTGCCCCGTTGTTCTGACCTGGCCGGCCCGATCAACGACGCACCCACCACGCCGCCGCCGCCGGCCGCTCGCAGAGGAAAAGCACGAGGACCCAGGGAGCGTGCACACGGCCGCGCGTGCCCGTGCCGGACCGCAGTCCCTCACCTGAAGAATCGGAGCGGCCGGGCGAGACCGCTGCCCGCGGCGGGACGGGATCCCTTCCAGCTCCGGCCACGGCTTCCCCGGGAAGACGTACGCCATGGGCACCACCATCGGACCTGGTGGCTCAAACAAACAAACTAATCCGACCACCAGATAAGATGAGATGGGCAGGCAGAGAAAGAGAAAGAGAGATTCCACGAATCACCCACCCCCACCCCCGACGAAAGTACCAAACCAACTCCCATTGGGCCAGGCACGCATGGAACTGCAACACGCGTAGAGGCGACCGAGCGTGTTGTGTCACCGTGGGAGTGAGCCTGAGGCCGGGAGCTACCGACTAGCCTTTGATTTGGCCCCATCGTAGCATCCCCTTTGGCTGGCCCCGCCCGCGGTGGGGGTCCCGCAAATAGAAGCCACGCGTCGGGGCCGCACGTGGGCCCATCGCATGCCGCTTTATAACACGCGCCCAGCCCCCCGCGGAATCCCAATTTCAACCAAATCAATTCCCCCCCTTCCTCCCTCCCTCCCTCCCTCCCTCCTCGGGAGCTCGCCGCACCGCTCCTCCTCCTCCTCGCTGCTGGGAGGGCAGGGGAGGCGAGGGCAAGGCAGGGGAGGGGAGGAATCATATTCCTCCTCCGGCCGCCGACGCTCCTGGTGGCCTCCGACGTTCCACACTGCCACGCCCAGCCCCTTCTTTCTTTCGGTGCCGTCCACTGCGGCTCCTTCAAGCGATTCGCCTTCTTCGCGCAGGTGAGAGACAGAGTGATAGAGGCTCCTCCGGTTATTAATTGATCTTGCGTCGTTGTGTCCATGTAGAATTGCTTGCTTGGTTTGCTTTCCTGATATGGTACCAAGCGGGAATTTCGGGGTTCCTAGGATTCGGCCGGGTAAACGCGCCTGTCTTTTTTTGGAAAGGGTCTTTTAATGCCTTGTTATTACCAAAATCGGAATGCAGTGCCGTTCCTTCATCTGCATGCATTTTTTTGTTGCTTGGTTATTGGCTCGGTGCTCCGCGATTACCGTATCTTTTTCCCGTATCCTGTTTGTGATTCGGGTCAATTTCTTCTTCTTCATGTTGTATCTTGCAAGTATCCACTGATTTAATTAGCATGAGCAATGTCTTGCTAGTAAATGAAATTAGTGTACAATCGCTATAGCACACTATTTTTGTCATAGCACACTATTTTTAAGGGTTGCGTTATTTTGTCATAGCACACTATTTTTTTCCCTTTGCTAATAACCAGTGTTTCTTGTTTCTTCTATCCACGATACGTCAGTGAATTTGATTTGCAGCTCGAACGTGTCATCCGTGCTTCCAGTTTTGTTCCTTTTCCCCTTTCGAATTATGAGGCTCACCGTCCCCCCAATTACATTTGCATGACACTGATAACACACACAAATCCCAGTTTTGAGACAGTTCAGGCAAATTATGCATCCCTTCAGTCTATAGGTTTCTTTGTTTGCTGAGACGATAGGGATTGAATCATGGGTTATGCTTGTGCTATAACTCTGGATCTTCACATTTTTTCAACATATTGAAATCTTTGATTTGTTTTTACTGTCCAAATTTACCACTACTAATAGTTAGCACCACTCTGTTTTGTAACTTCAAGTCGCTGCGTGAAACTTGCGTCAGCTTTACAGTTTTCCATTCGGGCATTATACGAATGATGATTTGGGACCATTGGTGGCTCGTTTGCTTCGATTATTCCAGATCGTCAATTGTACGGTGACATTAATTGATACGTAATTAACACTGCAATGATTCGTTCCAAGGATGACAGGGACCCCTCATCTATCTCCTTCACTGGAAGGGCTATGTCCTTGTCACACAGAAACTGAAGGTCTTACCTGATATAAGCGACGTCCAAGCAGCTGAAACTACACAAGTTTTGCCGAATCTCAGTCATCATACAGTAGTTACATGATATTATCACCTTCAAACCATTTATTTATTTGAATACAAAGGGTGCGTGCAAGACCTTACCAAGACAGAACTGCACCCATGATTTTTAAAGTTGATTTTTAGTTGTGCCGAGCAAATTAACGCAGTGCAGCGTCTGTTTCAGCAAAATATGTGCCCAATTTAAATCTGAAAGTTACTTATAAAATTTGACCCGCAGAACCACAAGTGGGGCAAGGGGCTAGTTATTACATTAATTGCCATGCAAATGATGCGTGGTCCTAATACTGTTGTAATGATGATGCATTAACATTGCAGGTAGCAAGCTCAAATGGAGAACAGTTTCGAGAAAAATAACATGCTGAAAGAATTCTACATTCCGACCTATATCTTCATGCCAGAGTCCTCGGTGGAGCAAGTTTCTCACATACCCAGCTGTCCAGTTATTGTTTTTATCAACACCCGAAGTGGCGGGCAACTTGGACATAATTTACTTGTCACATATCGCAAGCTTCTCAATCATGCTCAGGTACATATTTTCAAGTTTACAAGATGTACTTGTTCATTATTACAGTACCCATGCATTTTTACCGCCAGAGATAAATATATTGATTTGGGGCAATTTCTAAATTTCTGAATTGCAGGTGTTTGATCTACTTGATGAAACTCCAGACAAAGTCTTACACAAACTATACAGCAACGTGGAAAGGCTCAAGCGTGATGGGGATACTCTTGCTTCTGAAATCCTTAGGAGATTGAGGCTAATAGTGAGTGCAGATAGGCATTGCTCTCCAAATATCCTGCTAATGTTTTGACCATCATATTTCGTGTTCGTTGTTTGAACAGGCTGAACTTACATATTATTATCATGGAAATTTAATTAGGTTGCTGGAGGCGATGGAACAGCCGGTTGGTTGCTTGGAGTTGTATCTGATCTCAAGCTAGTTCATCCACCTCCCGTCGCTACAGTTCCCCTTGGAACTGGAAATAACCTGCCATATTCTTTTGGATGGGTATGTACTTCGGAAGTAGTTAACTGAAACAATCTTGTTCCTGATGGATCTTCTTATACTACCGCAGCGTGTTATACTTGCATGAGCCTTATCTGTTAGACCTGCTTTTACTCGACAGTATGACCTAAAACGTTTGATTTAAATATTTATCCTTTTTGCAGTGCGTAAACGTTTACCATCTTTGGTTAAAAAAAAGTGTTGTCATCTTCAACTTAAGTAGTTGATGTTAGTGCCATAGATCCGTGGCATTTTCCATTTTGAACTTAGATAGACAATCTTTCTTCTGGTGGGCATTAAGGCACTCCTCGTTAACTTGCCTTTTGTGATGTCATCTATATGTGTTAGTTGCTATACTGTACAATACTTTATATGATGTGCTGTCAACTCAATAGTAGCGCGAAATTGGTTTGCAGGGCAAGAGAAATCCTGGCACAGATCGTGAATCTGTCATATCCTTCCTAAAGTTGGTAAAAGAAGCAAGAGAGATAAACATTGATAGGTCGGTTTCTTTTCTACAGTTTTCACGATACTTCTGTATGTGATCTTCATCTGGATGTTATCTAACATTGTTATAACTACACTGTTTCAGCTGGCATACTGTTATGAGAATGAAATGCCCAAAACGTTCTCCTTGCGATCCAATTGCTCCTTCTGATTTGCCGCATTCTCTGCATGCATTTCACCGTGTGCCAAAGACAGATCCAGAAGATATGGTAACTACTGAATATGTGGATTAGTTTTATGTATAACTCACCTATTCATAATTTTGTGTTAACTTAGTTGTTGTGTTCTTCTTTTCAAATGAGTTTGTTTTCTGGTAGGCTGTTATGAATTTTCAGAAAAGAACACCATCATAACCTTCATTATACATATTTGTTGTGTGAGTGTGATAGTTTAGACAAATATCTGAAATAGTTGTTACTCCCTCTGTTCACTTTTATAAGTCCTTGAAGACATTTCAGACAGCATGCAAAGCAGCCTATTTTTAGTTGTCTGAAATGACTTATAAAAGTGAACTGAGGGAGTATCTAACAAAGATGACCAGAGCGTTCCTGCTGAAACTATAACTTCTTGCTTGTGGTCTGATACTTTTCTATAATAGTCGCTAGGTTTTCAAAATAATCTATACATTTTAAATCCATAAATGTGACTTAGTTATAATGTTTCTTTCGTGGATGTTAAAAAACCTCAGTGTACTTGCTCCATATGTTTCCCCATCTGTAAATTGAATTGGGAATGTCAACTATTGAAGAAGATAAAATGAACCTTATAAATCATGCTGAGTTTTGTTCCAGGAATATTAAAAAACCTTGTTTTTTATTTGTTCCAGGAATATTCTTACACATATCGTGGAGGGTTTTGGAATTATTTCAGTATGGGTGAGTTTTCTTTTTCTAAGTGTATTTTATATGTTGGTGATTGATTTTTTAATCGATTCTTGTTCTTTTACAAAATTGAGCAGAAAGAGAAGAACAAAAGGTTGTTTAGCTAAATAGCCAAAGGCTTATGTTTACTTGCTGTTTGCTGTAGACCCTTGAGGGATCATACTTTTGGCTGCTTTTTGCGTAATAATTAGCATCAAGTTGAACTGCTTTTGCCTTTTTTATTTGCTTAATTCCTGTAAGAATCTTGTTCTGTACCGGTTTCTTTAAAGGAAATCGATGAGGAGGATCGTTCTTTTTTTAGAAGATGGCCAAAAGCTGAAAGAAACTTTCATACTGTCACAGGAATGGATGCACAAGTGTCTTATGCATTTCATTCTCAGAGGAAATTGCACCCAGAGAAATTCAAGAATCAGTTGTCTAATCAGGTCAACTAAGCATCTGTGCAATTTCTTTCACTTTATTTTTGCATTCACTGCCTGCTTTTAGTTTCTCTCTTGAAACCAACCTCTTTTGGATCTGTTGTGCAGAAACAGTATTTGAAGCTGGCATGCACACAAGGATGGTTCTGTGCCTCTTTAAGCCATCCAATGTCACGGTAATTACTTGTTTGGCACTAACTAGGGTATGGGATTTTTTAAAAAATGTTCGTCACAAACTCAATACTTTTACATTTGAACAAATAGTCAAGGTTTCTTATTAGTATTCCATTTGGCTAATAGTCAAGGTTTCTTAATGACATTGCATTCGGCTCACATCATTCTTGGATGCCTTCCACTGGATAACAGGAATATTGCTCACCTTGCAAAGGTAAAGATAATGAAGAAATCTGGAAAATGGGAAACCTTGGAAATTCCACAGAGGTAATTCTATTGTGCTCCCCTTTTTCGGTATTGAAATTGTGTGCCCATGTCAGTGTTTAGGAGAGTATGTTCTCATCTTTGATCATGGATGGGACTTTGAAGTTTCAGTTATAGCACAACTGTTTCTGTAAAAAACAAGGTGCAGCATAAACGAGGCCACTTGTCGGTGCTTCTTGCAAAAGTTGTGGATACTCTTGATCTAAACCATCAAATCTCTCATCAACAGCTCACAATGTACTTGGACGTTCCATTTTACTTAACCACACACCTAGGGTATAGTTAATTCCTAATCAACCTCATTAATTGCTTCTTGATTACAGGTTTTCTGGGTTTTGATTTAGCTCAATCCATATATTTGTTCTTTGAAGTATTTCACGAGAAAAGAACAGAAACATTTACATTTGATATGTTCTTAAGTATATTTTTTATCAATATATATTGCTAGAAACATGCATTGCGTACGCATACAAATGCTATCAAGTTTAATAGGCTGGAGGATTTCACTAATAGTCGACACATCATACTTGGATCCTACTTACATCTCTTGTAGAATCTTCCCTAATTTATTACTCCCTCCGTCCCAAAATAATTGTCTTACCTTTGTACTAGCTCTAGTACAAAGTTATACTAAGCTCGAGACACTTATTTTGGGACGGAAGGAGTACTACGTTTCTGAATACTCGCCTGGTTTTGAACAGTCAAACCTAGAAAACTTTGACGAATCGTATTTTTCCAAGTATTTACTTTGATTATGTTAAAATACATTTATAAACAAATGTTGTTTTACCATTCACTTCCATGACATTCCATAAATGCATTAATACAAAACAGGTGCCAACGTTTAACTTGAAAGATCATGCAAAAGTCAAAAGCAGCGCCAAATATTTGGAAATGGATGAGTTGATTGCTCTTAACGATATGATGTCAGAATTCTTCTTCAAAATATGGGACTACTACGTGATGTTCTGAACAGGTTTTTATGCAAATGCAGTATCAGGTCCATTGTCTGTCTCAATTTACCCAGCTTCTCTGGTGGACTGAATCCCTGGGGAACACCAAGTAAGAGGAAGCAAAGAAAAGTAAGTATAAGACATGATGCTAACATCATTCCTAGTATAGCAACAATTTGTGCTGCTATTGCACTTTAAACATCTTTCTCTTAATAATACCTAAAATCTTAAATTATACTATTGCAGAGAGACTTGGTACTGCCTCCACTTGTGGATGATGGCCTTCTGGAGATTGTGGGTTTCAAAGATGCTTGGCATGGCCTTGTTTTGTTATCTCCGAAAGGCCATGGCACTCGTCTTGCTCAGGTAAATAATAAAACGTAGGTTGTGTGTTATATACCTCAGTCCTAAAATGTAAAGCTATGGACTTGTCATCAGTCGAATGTTTATGTGTTCAGTTTAAATTAAACTACTTGATGGATACTGAAATCCTATTCCTTCCCAGGCCCATCGTGTCCGATTCAAATTTCACCGGGGTGCAACTGACCATGCCTACATGAGAATCGACGGTGAGCCCTGGAAGCAGCCTCTTCCACAGGAGGATGACGGCAAGGTGGTCGTGGAGATATCCCACGCTGGGCAGGTCAAGATGCTCGCGACCAAAGACTGTATAGCTAAAGGCATCAATG
Source organism: Triticum dicoccoides (assembly GCF_002162155.2). Classification (NCBI taxonomy): domain Eukaryota; kingdom Viridiplantae; phylum Streptophyta; class Magnoliopsida; order Poales; family Poaceae; genus Triticum; species Triticum dicoccoides. The sequence continues at coordinate 582,614,562 of NC_041385.1, forward strand.
ACTCCCCTGGTATGGCAACAGCCTGCACAGATTCCAGCTCCAGCGATGACTCGGACGATGACTTCACAGAGGAGCGGAGGAACTTCGGCGCCGCCTTGTCGTTCCGGTACATGAATGATGTGAAAAAAACAGTAGAAGCTTGAATCTCTATTTGGGCCTGTACAGTTTGTCCTGCGTAGGAGATAGATCGTTGCACTGATTTTGTGGAGCAGTGGACGTTGCCCCTGTAAGATCCTTTTGCTGGCAAGGCTGTTTGTGTATGGCAAAGTTGTTGTGGCGTATGGTGCAGTGGGTTTACTTACTGACAGTCATCATAAGCACTAACCAACCCAATTTCTCCGCTCCTCTGCAGTCTCCAGTAAGGTGGCAACACATAAACCAAGAAACAACAGTCATAACTCATAAAGTTTTTAACCTTATATAAACCGTAATTTGTCATGGCCGTAAGACAACAAGTTTGATCTAAGCAAGATAATAAAACTGCAGGAGATGGCTCCCGATTATAGAAAAATGGTTGTCATGGCTCCCTAAATCCTACAATATTTACCTACATGGCCTTTCGGATGCTATACATGAATCCGAAGAGAGAAAACACAAAGCATGAAATGTAACCTCTCGCTATGATTCCTAATAAAGGATTAGGTCTGTAAAAAGAACAGTCCATAGGAATTTTGGTGGTATCATTCATTTGGTACAAGGACCCTCCATAGAGAAAATATCTTCTTAATAGAAGTACTACGGAACTCTGTAAATGTCTTGAATCCAAAGATGCCTGATGATCACATGGAAGAGTTGCTTGTTTATGTGCAGGCTACTGACTAGAAATACATTTTGTCATTGCCCAGCTCTGAACCGTTGCAGACAAGCTACATAATAATCCTATAAACACGAGGTAGAAGCTCAGCAAAATGTAATGTGATGTAAGTCTATCTTGATTTCCTATTACCAGCTTGCTTGCGTCCTGTTTTTCCTTCATTTAAATGGTTTTGTGGAACTAATTTTAAAACAGAGCCCAGTGAACTTACATATGATGCTTTGACCAGATGAATTAGAACCAATCAACATGCAACAAACTGAACCAAATCTTGAAGGATATATACGGTAGTTTTGGTTAGTCCTGCAATGCGCCCATGTCACCGTGGACACTAAAGCAGTATAGGTATAACTGGTAAGTGATGAACCATCATATATGACTTATGAGCCATCGAACTGCGGTTCCAACTTTGAAGCCAAAAAAAGAACATGAGGTTCACTCTGAACCTGTGCCCTTTGCTGCAGACAACGATGGGTATAGGTGTTCTAACAACAGCCAACCTGTGAATGGTATCTCACATCATGCCCTGTGGTTTCACCTGCAGATGTAGAAAACAACATGAGAACCTGACACCAAACCTGAGGATAAAGCACGTGATAGATTCTGAATTTCTAATCTCAAAGGATCAAATGAGATGCTATAAACATACATCCAGTGAAAAGAGCCAATGTGCTTACCAATATGCAAATTCTTGATGATGAAATTGGTACGCGTAGATAGCCTGTTCATAGATTAAAAATAGATCCAGCTGACATTATATTTTCCTCACTTGCAGTACTCTTTTGACATGTGAATATTCAGTCAGGGAAACCTAGGCAGAAACATGATTCATCGAGGACCACTTAGTCCATAATTCAAACTACTAGATAAAAATAGATATTCAGAATGTACAAGAAAAGCATAGTTAACAAGGCCCTGAAAGGAAAGCAATTGTGCACATACCATTGCTCATGGAAGACAAACCAAAATGTTTATACACACGGAGAAGTATAGTCAAATAATTCAACAATTTAGTCTCAAACTGCTGAAACTGAGAAGTGTTTCTAAGAAACTTTATTGGCCTGTATCTTTTATTAGGCCGTTATAAGTATGAACATGCTTTTATCTTATTTGCTTGTGTTATCCTGCAGACCGTCCTTTTGATTTCCTTGGTCTTCACACTTAAAAAACCTGAACAAGATAACTTCTGTTAGTGAGATTTCTACAACCGAAGACTACTCGAATATAAAATATTTAGAGTAACAAAGCATATGATAGTGTAAAAAGTTTTGATATCTAAAATAAATCTACATGCTAACAGGGTAATTTGAAGGTGTACAACTAATTAAGCACAAAATATGCTGGGTTCTTATTTTTGAAAGGCAGCTCAAATATATAACGAGGGAAATAAGGTAACACATCTAGTGAACTAGGAGAGAGAAAGTTTCAAGAACATAATATATCTCTGTTCTGCAATCCCGCAGTTAAAAGTCAAAACTAAGACACCTGGAAGAAAGTTCATCCTCATGATTTCTGTGTTTGTACTGCTCACCTATCCCATCTTTATGGATCATTGTAGCTTGAAGCACACACATAAAACATGCCACCCGATTCCAGCTTGCTGAAAGTGAGGCCCATGGAGACTCAGCAGAATTTAATAAGCACCAAAGCCTCATGACTCAAGGCATATGCACAATTTTCTTTCTCACTCTTCAGTAATAAGGCATATGCAGAGTGTGGACCACAACCTTAGTGCTGGTCTTCAAGTAAACTCTTGCTTAGAACTCCTTTCGCATACAACTCACTCAGTACATATCGTGCCTCCTTCAACATACCCTCATGGGCAAGGCCTTCAATGAGTATAATGTAGGTCGACTCGTTAGGCATGCAACCGTTAGACACCATATAAGCAAAAAATTCAATAGCCTGATCTGTTTCACATCTTTTACAGAGGGCGAACAGTATCTTGTTATACATCCCAGCTTTTGGTCTCATCCCCATATCTTGCACGGCATGAAACATCTGAATGGCTTCTTCAGTTCTATCTTCTCTTGAGAGGACATCAACGACTGAAGAGTAGGTTATCGTATCTAGGGATACCCCCTTACTGACCAAACCATGCAATAGCTCCAGCGCTTCTTCTGAGTTGCAATCCTTGGTGATCCCATCGAGTAAAGTATTAAATGTGATCAGGTTAGGGGTGCAACCATGCTCCATCATTTGATACACAAGTTCGATTGCTTCCTCGACAAACCCTTTTTGACAGAAGAAACTCACAAGTACGTTGAAAGTCACCGCATTTAGAGGGCAATCCTTCTGAATCATCTCAGCCAAGAGCTCTGCAGCAGCATCCAGCTGCTCGGTATGGCACAAGCCTGTCAACAACGTAGTGTATGTAATGGTGTTGGGCTCACATGGAAGATTGTTAAACAACTCAAGAGCACTATCAACACGCCCTTGCACACAGAAGCCATGGACAAGAGCGTTGTATGTGACAATACCCACTGAACATCCATACTCTGGCATCAGTTCAATAAGCTTGATAGCTTGCTCAATCAATCCTTTCTGGCACAAGATACATATGAATGTATTGAATGTAACCTCATTTGGGGGACAGTTCTTTAGGACCATCTCCGGCAATAGCTCCTTGGCATGCTCCCATCGTCCGGAGCGACACAAGCCCCTTAGCACAGTAGTATAGCTAATGGTATCAGGATTGCACCCATACATGCCCATGTTGTTCAAGAAGTCATAGGCATCATCCACACGACCTTGTTTACACATAGCGTTTATGACAATGTTGCACAAGGTAGTGTTGGGTGTGCATCCATGCTGTGACATTTGCTGAAGAACTTCGATTGCCCTCTCCACCATACCCCCGCGACAGAAGAATCTGACTAGCATGTCAAAGGTAACCTCATTCGGCACGCAATTCTTCTCCACCATCTCAGCAAAGAGCACCTTGACGTCGTCCCACCGCCTAGCAGCACACAGGCCCTTGAGCACAGTGGTGTAGCTGACGATGTCGGGCTCGAAGCCATAAGACGACAGCCGGTTCAAGATCTCCCTGGCATCGTCGACGCGGCCCTCCCTGCACATGCCGTTGATGATGACGTTGTAGGTGACAATGTTAGGCGTGCAGCCCTTGGCACGCATCTCGTCGAGGACGTTCATGGCCTCTCCGAAGCCGCTGCTCTTGCACACAGCCTCGAGGAGGACGGTGTAGGTGACGACGCTGGGCTGGCAGCCGCGCTGGAGCATATCGTCGAGCAGGGCGAGCGCGTCGCCGACCCTGCCGCGGTCGCAGAGGCCCCGGATGATGGGCGTGTAGGTGTAGGCGTCGGGCGGGACGGGCATTTCGGCGATGAGGCGGCGCGCGGCGTCGAGGCGGCCGTAGCGGCAGTACCCGGCGACGAGGGTGTTGTAGGCAAAGACGTCGACCGGGGCGCCGGAGGCCTCGGCGGTGCGGAGGACGCGCGCGGCGTCGGAGGTGCGGCCTCGGCGGCAGAGGTTGCGGATGAGCTTGGTGCAGAGGTAGACGTCGGGCGCCTCGCCGCGGGAGGAGGAGGTCTCGACGAGGCGCGCGGCCTCGGCGAGGTCGTCGCGCGCGATGAGGCGGCGGAGGCGGGAGCTGGCGGGGGCCGCGGAGGCGGGGCTGGGGGCCTCGGGCCTGGCGGAGGCGGCGGCGACGTGGGAGTGGTGGTGGAGGTGGCGGGGCTTGGAGAGGGCGTGCGGAAACGAGGGGAGCAGCGTGGCCATGGCCGGGTAGTGGTGGTGGTGGTGGCGGTAGCGTCGCGGCGTCGCGGTCGCGGACGTGTGGTGTGGGGGGCATCGCCTCGATCGGAGTTCGGGGTGGGAGGGAGATTGGGCGGGACCGGATGAGATGAGATAGATTAACGCCTGCCGTCTGATACGATTGGAGCGGTAAATCTACGTACTTCACCGTTGACTCATGCTCACGCCTCACCCGTTGGCTCGATCCGATTTTGTCTACGGTCGTTGGTGATGACTCAGTCCTCGAACTCACAAGTCGTGCACCGGTGATCTTAGACCATCTCCAACCCTTTTCCTCAGCGTGTTTGGCAATGTTTGGGAAGGGGAATGGGAGTTTAGAGCAGGGAGTTGGGCCGAGATTAGACATGGGATAAGTCATTTTATTCCCAATCCTCTGTTTGGTGCGTGATAGGAGTTATGTGTGAAGGGGCCAGTAGGGTTTCTACCGCCCGCGGACCAACACCTCGGGCAAGGGAATATGGAGGACGCTTCTTCAGGATCGGGGAGCGGCATGACAGACTTGGAAGCAATGATGGACGAATTAGGGTTGAAGGAGGATGATCTCCAGGACGTGGTGATCGAGGATGATGAGCTGCCAGAGGAGGCGACCCGGTGGATGGCCATAGCCAGGGTTCACACGGAGAAGGCTTATAGTCAGTACTGGTTCTATAGGAACATGCGGGTCACTTGGGATTTGGCGAAGGTGGTGAAGATACGGCCACTTGAAGATAACCTCTACACGATGCAATTCGGATGCCTGGGCGACTGGGAACGCGTGATGGAGGAAGGACCATGGAACTTCAAGGGGAAAGCGGTGGTTCTTGCGCCGTATGATGGATACACAAAACCGTCAACTATTGAGCTCAACAAGATTGATATATGGATTCAGATCCATGACTTCCCAGATGGTTTTTTCCCAAAGATCAAAGCGCTGTCCTCAACTGTGGGAGAGTTCATCTATGCTGAACCAAGATCCCAAGATTTCGAAGGCAATTTCGCACGTGTTCGTGTGAAAATAGACGTCACCAAGCCTCTCAAAAACGATGTCTCCTTGGTGGTGAAAAAGAAGGATTCCATGCACAGGGAGATATTCAGAGTTAAATACGAACGGCTCCCGGATTGGTGTGCCGTTTGCGGGTACATCGGACATCTCTTCAAAGAGTGTGGCGACGGAGTTCATCAACCAAAGGCGCTGGTGTTCAAAGATTTGAAGGCCACCTGGTTCAAGGGACCGGGCAGTGGCCCAGGGGAAGGCCGGGGATCAGGAGATGGCTATGGAGTAAGAGGGGGCCGAGGAGGAGGCCGTGGAGGTCGATCAGGAAGAGGGCGTGGCCGTGGTAATATGAACACGGCTGACACCAATGAAAAAGATGCTTTTGCCGCTCCAATGGATGTGGCAATGGAGGAGGGAGACAGAAACAGGAAAAGGGTGTCAGCGGCTACTGAAGACCAGACGACCCTGTTGCTACTGCCGGCAGCTATAGGGGACTCAAGCACCTCTTCGCCAGCAACCTCTGAAATTCCACCCAGTCCTCCCCCAAGACAGGAGCCGAAGAGGAACAAGCTCAGCGCGATGACGGCCGAAAAAACCAATGGAAAGAACACAAGTGTACCCAAAAACCTTGATGCGCGATTGGCGGGCCCCCAAGCGGGGTCGCGCCAGGCGCAATGAGTCTACTTTGTTGGAACTGCCGTGGGGCTGGCAAACCCGCGGCAGTTCAAGAGCTTCGTGACCTAGCGAAGCAACATGCCCCCTCTGTACTTTGCATTCTTGAGACTCAAATAGAGGGAACGAGAGTTGAGAATATGGTGGGCTCTCTAGGTTTTGATAAGAGCTTTGCCGTTAGTAGTTCGGGGAGAAGTGGAGGTCTAGGAATTTTCTGGAATGAAGAAATAAAGCTTGAGATTCTTGGTTACTCGCAGTACCATATTGATGCACTTATTCATGAACTAGCTGATGTGAAAATAAGGGTCACTTTCGTTTATGGTGAAGCTCAAGTTAGTGAAAGATACAGAACATGGGACATGCTCCGTGGAATTGTGGGTGCAGGTGACGTGTCATGGATGGTACTAGGAGATTTCAATGAAGTGCTACACGCTCACGAGCACGATGGAGTGGGCAGCAGAAGCCAAGCGCAGATGGACGCGTTTAGAGAAGCACTCGATACATGTGGCCTAATGGATATAGGTTATAGTGGTACTGACTGGACCTTTGAGAAAAAAGTAGCAGGAGGGACTTATACACGAGTGAGACTCGATCGTGGGGTGGTAAACCCGGCCTGGTCCATAGCTTTCCCATCAACCTCACTTGAGCACAAAACAGCAGCATCAAGTGACCACGTACCAATCTATGTACAGATTCTGCATGAATCTGCATGCAGGCGGGCCCCGAAGTCCTTTAAATACGAATTGGCGTGGGAACGCGACCCAGGGCTGCAGCCGATGGTGCAAGCGGCGTGGACTAGCGTGGAGGCAGATTCTGTCCTGGCATGCAGTGCAAAGCTTCAGTCCCTGTCATCAGATCTGACAACCTGGGATCGGACACACTTCGGGAATGTGAGGCGCGAGATTCAGCAGCTCAAAAAACAACTACAGGAGTTGCGCGAAGTCGCAAACAGATCGGGGCCCATGCATATAGAGACAAAAATTGTCGACAGATTGACTGAATTATACCATAGAGAGGAGATTTTGTGGCGTCAACGGGCTCGTCTTGAGTGGCTTATGCATGGGGATAAGAACACATATTTCTTCCACCTCAGAGCAAGCCGGAGAAGAAGGAAGAATCAGATCAAAGCTTTGCAAAAGCAGGACGGTCAATTAACGGACAATGTACTGGAGATGGAGAACATGACTAATAATTTTTACAGGGACCTATATACATCAGAAGGAGTACAGGGGATGGAACAGGTCCTTGACACTATCCCGACCAAAGTAACGGCAGCTATGAATGAAACGTTGAATGCCCCGTACAGTCAAGATGAGGTGAAAAAGGCGCTCTTTCAAATGTTCCCCACAAAGGCACCAAGACCGGATGGATTCCCTGCACACTTCTTCCAGCATCATTGGGATACTTGTGGGGAGGACGTTACCAGGGCAGTTTTGAGGATTGTGGAAGGAACGGAATCAGCAGAATGCATTAACGACACTGTCCTGGTACTTATCCCAAAGGTAAAAAACCCCACGCTTCTCTCACAATTTCGTCCAATCAGCCTTTGTAATGTCCTATATAAGATTGCATCAAAGGTGATCGCTAACAGATTAAAAGTGGTGTTACCGGACATAATCTCAGAGGAGCAGTCAGCCTTTGTGCCAGGCAGGTTGATTACTGACAACATCATCACAGCTTATGAGTGTTTGCATTTCATGAAGAGGAATAAAGCAAAGAAAAACCAGTCTTGTGCTCTCAAGCTTGACATGATGAAAGCCTATGATAGGGTGGAGTGGCAATACCTAAAGGCTATAATGCTAAAATTGGGCTTCAATACCAGATGGGTGGATATTGTCATGAGCTTGGTAACTACAGTGAGTTTTTCTGTGTTGTTCAATGGGAAAAAGCTACAACGGTTCAAACCTTCAAGAGGTATCAGACAGGGGGACCCGATATCCCCATACATGTTCTTGCTAGCAGCAGAGGGCCTTTCGTGCCTGATAAAATCAAAGAGTGAGTCATCCAACTTAAGTGGTCTACAGGTTGCACCTATGGCGCCACCAGTAAGCCACCTTTTATTCGCAGATGACAGCCTGCTGTTCTTCAAGGCAAACGGTGTGGGTGCTAACGAGGTTCATCAAGTTCTGGAAACCTATTGTCAAGCGACAGGTCAGCGTATCAATCATGCAAAATCTTCGATTTATTTCAGCAAGGGGGTCCCTGACTCGGTGAGACAAGAGATAAAGGATGTGCTCCATGTACCTAATGAAACCCTCAACGAGAAGTACTTGGGTATGCCATCTGACATAGGAGGTTCTAAGAATGGTGCTTTTAAGTACCTTAAGGACCGGTTGTGGAGTAAGGTCCAGGGCTGGATAGAGCGTACCATCTCCTCGGCGGGAAAGGAAGTGCTAGTCAAGTCCGTCGCTCAAAGTGTTCCAGTTTTTTCCATGTCTTATTTCAAGTTACCAAGAGGTCTATGCGAACACCTCAACATGCTCATCAGGAAGTTTTGGTGGGGGAGCAAGGAAGGAAAAAGAAAGCCTCATTGGGTGTCTTGGAGAACAATGACAAAACCAAAGAGTATGGGAGGCCTGGGTTTCAAAGACTTTGAGCTCTTCAACCTAGCAATGCTAGCGAAACAAGCATGGAGATTGTTACAGAATGCGGACAGCTTGAGTGCTCGTGTGCTAAAAAGTATTTATTATCCGGATACAAACATCCTTGAGGCCGAACTTGGGGGGTCACCCGAGCCAAATATGGCGAGCCATAATTGAAGGTCGAGACACACTCAAGCAAGGCTTGATCAAACGCATTGGAAACGGAGACTCAACAAACATATGGACACAAAACTGGTTACCCAGGGAAGGTATGTTTCGGCCGCTTGGGAGTTTAGCACCGAATCCACCAACAAAAGTCTCCGAGCTCATAATAAGCACCACGGCATCATGGAACAGACCGCTGATCCATCAGACTTTCATGCCCAACGATGCTCAGGTCATTGTGGAAATCCCTTTGTGCACTAGGAACATACCCGACTTCTGGGCATGGTACTACGAGAAACATGGTTCTTTTTCTGTCAAAACAGCTTACAACATGCTCGTGGCTACCAAGTTGCAAAGGGAGGCATGGCTGGAAGGCGCGGCCGGGTCTTCTACCGTTGATGCAGAAGCAGGAGCCTGGAAGAAATTGTGGAAAGTACAAGTCCCCGGGAAAATTCGCATGTTTCTCTGGCGCCTCTCTAAACATTCTCTGCCAACCAATGACTTGAGAGCTCACCGTCACATGACTGACTCGGATCAGTGCGGTTTGTGCGGCTCTAGGGATTCATGGCATCACTCTTTGCTGGAGTGCACAGCGTCGAGGAGTGTTTGGGCCTTGATTGATGAGGACATCACACATAAAATCATAGACAACAACGAGCCTAGTGCAAGACAGTGGTTGTTCACGCTCATGCAGTTGTTATCACATGGTCAGTTCGTCATAATGGCAGTAACACTATTGTCTATATGGCATGCCCGTCGGAAAGCCATCCACGAGTCTATATTCCAAAGGCCTCACTCTACTCACAATTTCATCATCAGATTCATGGATGATCTGAATATTATAGCAGTTAAGGAGGACATCGGGGCTGCAAAAAGTGGAGCTGCAATGCCGGCCCAAGGGAGGCCAAAGAAGCCACCTGCGGGCTACTGCAAGATACACGTCGACGCTGGAGTCATGACTAGAAGGGGCGGCTCAGCAGCAGCAGTATGCCGTGATGAGTGGGGAAACTACCTGGGTAGCTCCGCACTGGTCCTGGAGGGAGTGGTAGATCCGGCCACTCTTGAGGCCATAGCGTGCCGGGAAGCCCTGTCCCTAGCAGATGATTTGGGTATCCAAAATTTCATAGTCGCATCGGATTGCCAGCAGGTCATCTCAGATATCAATAAGAACTCACGAGGCGCGTATGGAGCTATTATCACAGAGATAAAACTTAGATCAACTACTTTTCTTTGTAATTTTTCTTTCGAGAGTCGTGCTGTTAATTATGAAGCACATAGCTTAGCCAAATTTTCGCTTTCCAGAGGTCCGGGACGACACGTCTGGTTGGGCGTGTCTCACGACCAGCGATGTATCCCACATCATGTGGACTTTCATGAATAAAATTGGCTTTACCCCTCAAAAAAAAGGAGTTATGTGTGAGAATTTAAGGAGAAATTGTACTCCCTTGTTTGGTTCGTGGGAATTGACATGAGACTATACAAGGGAAGTTAGGATGGACGGTTAAGATTGACTCACTTAAACAATTCCCTTCCAACTCCCACCCCCTCCCCTGTTAATAAAACGGTGGGAGTTGGAGTCTCAAGTCCCATGCCTCTTCCCTTGTGAATTCCCAATCCCTCTAACCAAACAATAGATTTAAAGTCTTATACCCCTTCAATTCCCATTCCCTGGCTCTAATTACCCCCAACCAAACATGTTGTAAAGGTAAACGCGGTGCACCGGCCGAAATTTCAGCCGGTCGCATGCGATGGGTACGATTCATCCCAATCAAAAAACATCCCTTCACGTGCTTTGTTGTGGCCCCATGGACTGCCTTTTCTTCCCTTATCTTATCTTCTTATTCCCCAGCCACACGTGACCCTTCTCTCCTCCATGGCTAACCCCCCTCGACCTCGCCATGGCTACCCCGTTCTTCTTTCCATGGTTACCCCCTCGACTTCGCCATGGCTACCCCTTCTCCTCTTCATGGCCACCCCTTGACCTCGCCATGGTTACCCCCTTCTTCTTTCCATGGTTACCCCCTCGACTTCGCCATGGCTACCCCCTCTCCATGGCTACCCACTCAACCTCACCATGGCTACCCCCTCTCCATGGCTACATCATCGCACTTACCGATTGTTGCAACAAGAGACCCCCATGCTACTACGCCATGGACACCGACGTAACAAGGTTGCAACCACTGATCAATAGAGCTACATGCGTCATCTGAATAAAGCTGCATTCATTGAGAAAAAAGTTTCAACCGAAGAGACGAGAGGGCCATTGCGCAAACCAGGGAGCTGCAACCAGCTACTAATTAAGCTACAACTAGCGCCTCAAAAAGATACAATCGGTGTGGAAAAAAGCTTCCATCAGAGAACGGCGAATTTGGGGTAGACGATGCACACTGCAGAAAGCTTCAACCGTAGAATAAAAATGCTTCAACCGCGTCCGGTTTTGTTACATCCATCATGGCGGAGCTGCGCCCGCCGACGGCTATGAGATGATTTTTGTTGCAACTGTTCTTGTTTTTTGGTACCATCAGCGATTTGTTTTGCTACATCCATTCAATGGTGCTGACTGGTGGCCGTCATTCGCACAATACCGTGCAGCGAGCGTCGACGGTGAGAGGCGGTGACGGCGCATTGGGGGTGCTACAACCATGGAGCGACGACGGGAGTTCAAACCGATCGAAGGCGGAGTTGCAACCTGTCAACGGCGTAGCTACAACTGAAATTGACCAGTAAGGAATGGGTAATTCGGTGAGTAGCAGAGGGGCTACGAGGCATCAGGGTGCGAGAGGCCCGCGGCCGGTGATGGTTGCCCTTGCTGGAGCCACACATGAAAGATGGAGTGCTGCGTAGAGTTGGGGGAATTTTTTCCCGATGTGTAAGATGTCCCTAGGAGGAAGACGAAGGCCGCGGGCAAGTAGATCAGACGGTCTCACGCAGCCAGATCGAGCAGTTGCTAGGCGACCGGCCGAAACTTTCGGCCGGTGCGCCGGCGCCTAGTACCGCCCTTTCCTAAATGTTTTTTGTGGATAATCCTAAAATCTTTTAATTTCTAAAACAAAATTGTTTGTCGAATTAAGCTAAGTTTTCTTTCTTTATGAAACCTTCGATCTATTCATCTCTAATCATGGCAGTACAACAAATACAATAAATAATAAAAATTACATCCAGATCCGCAGACCACCTAGCAACGACTACAATCAGTGAAGCTAGCCGAAGGCGCGCCGTTGTCATCGTCCCTCCCTCTCCGAAGCCGGACATAACTTGTTGTAGTAGACAGTCGGGAAGTCATCTTGCTAAGGGCCCATAGGACCAATGCACCAGAATAGCAACCGTCACAGATGAAGAGAAGCGTAAATCGAAAGGATCCAACCTGAAAACACATGAACAAAGACAGAATCCAAGGAAATCCACCAAAGACAACCACCGACCAAATCCCACGAGATCCACCGGAGACACTCTTCTCTCAAACCTATAATCCTTGAAATATTTACAGAAACACTACCATCTACCCAACTTATTTTTCTCGTGTTGTCTGCCACCTCGCGCATGTGACTTCTATCCCTTGTGGGAGCTCAACCGGTATTGCAACATGGCCCATGTTGCAAAGGACATACAGCTGGGAATTGCCAGTGTTGATTGCCTCGGTTGTGTGGCACACGTCACCCATGAACCCACACACCACTTCTATTATTTTCAGAAATATCTCGTCTAACATGTCTCCAACCTTCTCTTCTCTCTCTCTCTCATTCATCTTTCTTCCTCGCCTTTCTCTCTCATCTTGTCGATGATATGATATGCTAGCTATCGCGACAACAACGAGACGACGCATCGCTTGCCGTTGCAGCCCATCGACCTGTCGATGCTGCAAGTCTAGGACCACGATGCTGTTGCCACAATGAGATGAGGGGAAGGTGGCTACCGGCTGCTTCAAGACTTCATATCTCATCAATGATGAAGTGGCGAAGTGTCCAAGGATGCTGCGAGGCATCACCATCGAGTGCGGACTTTTGGTAACATCTGAGGTGTTGCAGGAGGCGCCGATGACGCGAGCTCACCATAGATGTTTCACTGGGCGATGTTCGGTTGCATCGTGTTGTGTATCGTGTTGCAGAGGCACCAATGCGGCAAGCTTGTCAGATTGCAACATACCCATTATTTCTGAAACATTGACGGTGTTGCAAATGCATAACTATTGCAAGCTTGCGAGATTGCAATGTCGCCAATGTTTCTAACATATAGCAAAGATGTGCAAGACGAGGGGATGCTGGAAATTGCAGTGTTGTCGATGTTTCTAACATGTACCGAAGATGTTTCTAACATATATCAAATGTTACTGATCTTTTTGAAACATCACTGGTGTTGTAGATGCTTAGTTGATGCGAGCTTGCTAGATTTTAATGCCGGATGTTTCTAAAATATATCAAATGTTGTGAATACACCAAAGATGCGCGAGACGAGGGGGCGCTGGGGATTGCAACATTGCTGATGTTTCTAAAATATAGCAAATGTTGTGAATGCACAAATGATGCACAAGACGAGGGGGCGCTCGGGATCGCAACATCGTTGATGTTTCTAAAATATAGCAAATGTTGTCATGCACCAAAGATGCGCGAGATGAGGAGATGCCGGAGATTGCAATGTCATCGATGTTTCTGAAACATCACTGGTGTTGTAGATGCTTAGTTGATGTGAGCTTGCCAGATTTGCAATGTCAGGTGTTTCTAAAATATATAAAATGTTGTGAATGCACCAAAGATGCGCGAGACAAGGGGACGCTGGGGATTGCTGAAGGAAATATGCCCTAGAGGCAATAATAAAGTTGTTATTTTATGTTTCCTTATATCATGATAAATGTTTATTATTCATGCTAGAATTGTATTAACCGGAAACTTGATACATGTGTGAATACATAGACAAAATACCGTGTCCCTGGTATGCCTCTACTTGACTAGCTCATTGATCAAAGATGGTTAAGTTTCCTGACCATAGACATGTGTTGTCATTTGATGAACGGGATCACATAATTAGGAGAATGATGTGATGGACAAGACCCATCCATTAGCTTAGCATAATGATCGTTAACTTTTATTGCTATTGCTTTCTTCATGACTTATACATATTCCTATTACTGTGAGATTATGCAACTCATGAATACCGGAGGAACACCTTGTGTGCTATCAAACGTCACAACGTAACTGGGTGATTATAAAGATGCTCTACAGGTGTCTCCGAAGGTGTTTGTTGGGTTGGCATATATCAAGATTAGGATTTGTCACTCCGTGTATCGGAGAGGTATCTCTGGGCCCTCTCGGTAATGCACATCACTATAAGCCTTGCAAGCAATGTGACTAATGAGTTAGTTACGGGATGATGCATTAAGGAACGAGTAAAAAGACTTTCCAGTAATGAGATTGAACTAGGTATGAGGATACCGACGATCGAATCTCGGGCAAGTAACATACCGATGACAAAGGGTATATCGTATGTTATTAATGCGGTTTGACGGATAAAGATCTTCGTAGAATATGTAGGAACCAATATGGTTCTGCTATTAGTTATTGATCGGAGATGTGTCTCGATCATGTCTACATAGTTCTCGAACCCGTAGGGTCCGCACGCTTAACGTTCGATGACGATTTGTATTATGAGTTCTGTGTTTTGGTGACCGAAGTTTGTTCGGAGTCCCGGATGAGATCACGGACATGACGAGGAGTCTCGAAATGGTCTAGAGGTAAATATTGATATATTGGAAGGTAGTATTTGGATATCGGAATGGTTTTGAGTGGTTCGGGTATTTTACTAGAGTACCGAGGGGTTACCGGAACCCCCCGGGGAAATATTGGGCCTACATGGGCCTTAGTAGAGAGAGAGGAGGGCCGCAAGGGGTGCCCCCACATGGTAGTCCGAATTGGACTAGGGGAGGGGGTGGCGCCCCCTTTCCCTCTCCCTCTCCTTCCTTTTCCCCCTCCGATGAGAAAGGAAAAGGGTGGGGGGGGCGAATCCTACTAGGAGTGGCAGGGGGCCCCCTGGCGCGCCCCTTGGTGGCCGGCCTCCTCCTCCCCTCCTTTATATAGGGGGGCAGGGGGCACCCCATAGTACATCAATTGTTCTCTTAGCCGTGTGCGGTGCCCCCCTCCACAGTTTACTCCTCCGGTCATAGCGTCATAGTGCTTAGGAGAAGCCCTGCGCGGATCACATCACCATCATCGTCACCACACCGTCGTGCTGACAAAAATGTCCCTCGACCATCTGCTAAATCAAGAGTTCAAGGGACGTCATCGAGCCGAACGTGTGCTGAACTCGAAGGTGTCATACGTTCGATACTAGATCGGTTGGATCATGAAGATGTTCGACTACATCAACCGCGTTAACCTAACGCTTCCGGTTTTGGTCTACGAGGGTACGTGGACACACTCTCCCCCTCTCGTTGCTATGCATCTCCTAGATAGATCTTGCGTGAGCGTAGGAATTTTTTTGAAATTGCATGCTACGTTCCCCAACAGTGGCATCCGAGCCAAGTCTATGCGTAAATGATATGCATGAGTAGAACACAAAGAGTTGTGGGCGGTGATCGTCATACTGCTTACCACCAATGTCTTATTTTGATTCAGCGATATTGTTGGATGAAGCGGCCCGAGCTAACCTTACATGACCGCGTTCATGAAACCGGTTCCACCAACAGACATGCAACTAGTTTTGCATAAAGGTGGCCGGCGGGTGTCTGTTTCTCCAACTTTAGTTGAGTCAAATTTGACTACGGCCGGTCCTTGTGAAGGTTAAAAAAACAAACTTAATAAATCACCGTTGTGGTTTTTGTGCCATAGGTACACACGGTTCATGCTAGCAGCCCGTAGCAGCCACGTAAAATTTGCAACAAACAAAGTAGAAGACGTCTAACTTGTTTTTGCAGGGCATGTTGTGATATGATATGGTCAAGACAGATGATCATGTTTTGTAAAAGTTATCGGCAACGGGCAAGAGCCATATGGTTGTCGCTTTATTGTATCAAAATACAAGTGCTATGTAATTGCTTTACTTTATTACTAAGCGGTAGCGATAGTTGTAGAAGCAATGGTTGGCGAGACAACCACGACGCTACGATGGAGATCAAGGTGTCAAGCCGGTGACGATGGAGATCATGACGTTGCTTCAATGATGGAGATCAAAAGCACAAGATGATGATGGACATATCATGTCACATATTTTGATTGCATGTGATGTTTATCTTTTATGCATCTTATTTTTTTATCTTTTATGCATCTTATTTTGCTTAGTATGGCGGTAGCATTATAAGATGATCCCTCACTAAATTTCAAGGTATAAGTGTTCTCCCCGAGTATGCACTGTTGCGAAAGTTCTTCGTGTTGAGACACCACGTGATGATCGGGTGTGATAAGCTCTACGTTCAAATAAAACGGGTGCAAGCCAGATTTGCACACGCGGAATACTCGGGTTAAACTTGACGAGCCTAGCATATACAGATATGGCCTCGGAACACTGGTGAAAGATCGTGGATGTCGCCTAGAGGGGGGGTGAATAGGCGTTTTAAAATAATTACGGTAGAGGTTTGAACAAATGCGGAATAAACCTAGCGGTTAATTTGTCAAGCACAAAACCTACAACAACTAGGCTCACCTATGTGCACCAACAACTTATGCTAAGCAAGATAAGCAACTATGTGATAGCAAGATATATGACAAAGAACAATATGTCTATCACAAAGTAAAGTGCATAAGTAAAGGGGCTCGGGTAAGAGATGACCGAGGCACGCGGAGACGACGATGTATCCCAAAGTTCACACCCTTGTGGATGCTAATCTCCGTTTGGAGCGGTGTGGAGGCACAATGCTCCCCAAGAAGCCACTAGGGCCACCGTAATCTCCTCACGCCCTCGCACAATGCAAGATGCCGTGATTCCACTAAGGGACCCTTGAGGGCGGTCACCGAACCCGTACAAATGGCGACCCTTGGGGGCGGTCACCGAACCCGTACACTTTGGCAACCCTTGGGGGCGGTCACCGGAACCCGTCAAATTGCTTGGGGCGATCTCCACAACCTAATTGGAGACCCCGACGCTTGCTCGGAGCTTTACACCATAATGATTGAGCTCCGAACACCACCAACCGTCTAGGGCGCCCAAGCACCCAAGAGGAACAAGCTCAAGGGCACCAAGCACCCAAGAGTAATAAGCTTCTCAACTTGTAACTTCCACGTATCACGTGGAGAACTCAAACCAATGCACCAAATGCAATGGCAAGGGCACACGGAGTGCCCAAGTCCTTCTCTCCCAAATCCCACCGAAGCAACTAATGCTAGGGAGGAAAATGAGAGGAAGAACGAAAGAAGAACACGAAGAACTCCAAGATCTAGATCCAAGGGGTTCCCCTCACTTAGAGGAGAAAGTGATTGGTGGAAACGTGGATCTAGATCTCCTCTCTCTTTTCCCTCAAGAACTAGCAAGAATCATTGGAGGGATTGAGAGTTAGCAAGCTCGAAGAAGGTCAAAAATGGGGGAAGAACACGAGCTCAAAGGATAAGGTTCATCGGGGAAGAAGACCCATTTTATAGGTGGGAAAAAATCCAACCGTTATGCTCACAGCCCGCACAGAGCGGTACTACTGCTCCAAGGAGCGGTACTACCGCTAGAGAGGTAGTACCCCTTTGAAAAACAACAGAGAGGAGGCAAAAGGCCAGTAGAACCGCCGGAGCGGTACTACCGCTCGTCCTCACGATACTACTGCTCGACCTCACGGTACTACCGCAAGTGGTAGCGGTACTATTGCTTGCGAGCGGTACTAAAAAAATACTTCTGTGCCTACTTCCGCTGATCAAAACACGAGATTTTGGTCCGGAGCGGTACTACCGCTTAGGAGCCGCGGTAGTACTGCTCTGGAGCGGTACTACCGCTCAGGAGCCGCGGTAGTACTGCTCTGGAGCGGTAGTAAAAAATTACATCCGCTCTAGTCGCGGTAGTACTGCTGCAGCCTTTACCAAAAGAGCCACAACTTTTGCAAACAGACTCCGAATTCAACGAAACCAAGTTTGTTGGAAAGCTAATGACAAGGACTAACACAATCTCGATAGAAATACCAATAATAATCAAATGAGAAAAGGCCCAAAAGAAAATGGTGAGAACCCTTCCTCGGAGAAGACCGGTAAAACCTCCAACACCGAAAACATCATAGAAGACGCATGCAAACTCCGTTTTCGATGAACTCAAGCTTGTCATCAAGATGACCATAAGCTCTAAGACTTACAAAGAGAATCAAACAAGAACCAAGAAACATGATGCAAGGATGCAATGGTTTGAGCTCTCTACGAACGATACGATCAAGCAACTCATCGAGAGCCCCCCTTGATAGTACGGCAATCGATCCTATAACTCGGTCTCCCACAACTACCATGAGACCGGTAAAATAGAAAACCTATCAAGGGCAAACCTTTGCCTTGCACATGGTCCACTTGAGCTAGATGATGACGATCTTCACTCCCTCAAGTTGGACCACCTTTCTTGATTGCGTTGGCTCGATGAAGACTAGATGATTGCTCCCCCATAGTCCACTATGGGTGAGCCACTCTTCGGCTCATCTTCACAAGTCCATTGACACCACAATGGATGGCAAGATTCAAGCACTTGATATCTTCGTGATGCTCCACTTGAACTTGCACACGGCAATCTTGATGACGATCACCACTTGATGTCATCCTTTCCATGGGTTGTATGATATCTTCCTATGGATGCAAGCCCATGGATACGTACCTAACCCCACATAGAAATCTCACATAGACCATGGGTTAGTACACAAAGTGCAATGGACAATGCTTACCATACCAAGGGATCACTTGATCCCTCTCGGTACATCTTCTACGCTTTGTGAGTTAATCAACTTGATTCACTATTGACTTAGTCTTGATCAACCTTGAATCTTTGCAACTCTCTTCATTTGGATGATGTATTGAAGGTAAACATGAATGATCACACAACCTTATTCTTCAAGACATGCTTGCAATAAGCTCAACACTCGCATGACCAATCTTTGGATAATTCCTTAATAGCACCTTGGTCAACTCATAAACTCCTTGAAACCAACACATGGACTTCAAGAAAATCCTATGGACAAATCCTTCAAATATAACTCAAGACAACCATTAGTCCATAGAGATTGTCATCAATTACCAAAACCAAACATGGGGGCACCGCATGTTCTTTCAATCTCCCCCATTTTGGTAATTGATGACAATCACTTTCAAGAGAGTTTATACAAGGAATTATGCATCACCATGCAATGCAACAACCAATGATGCATGAGAATGAGATGCAAATGCTTAGGAACCAAAACCAAAGCAAGGAGAATACTCAGAAGACTTCTCCACAAAACTCTCTGAAACTCCTCCCCCATTGGCATCGATTGCCAAAATGGGTGAAAAGCTAAGAAGGCCAAAATAAAAGGTGTTCCTCCATAAATTGTGTATTTCTCAACAAGAGAGTGGAATGCAATACACATATCCAACTGCCAATACTTGGAGGAAGACAAACTATATTGAGGCCCAAAGATTGCAACAAAAAGATATGACACAAAGACATAACAAAGAGAGACACAAGCAATCAGAAGATACCAATTGAAGCAAGCAATCAACGGATATCAATTGAACCAACTAGACCAATGATCCTACATGCCACAAGAATAAAGATATTATGATAAGTGCAAAGGAGTGTTCTAAAGAAACTAGAGAAGCTCCCCATGATTTGTGCACACATAAGAATTTTTGTATTTGAATACAAAGTGCACAAAATAGGATCATAGCTCCCCCAAAATCAATAGAAACTCACATCCAGTGCAAGTGAGCATATAGGAAACAAAGCCTAGCGCTTGCAACAAGCACATGGTTGAGCAACATGTAAAAGAGGCAACTTAAGAATAGGCTCAACCAACATGATGTGTGTGAGTCATGGCGAAGCACTTGAGAAGACTAAAATTAGGATGAGCATTAAGCATCAACATAGTCTTGAAAGAATGAGGCACATGGTGAAAGGCCTATCATTCCCACACACAACTAGCAAATGGGTTCACAAGCTTACTAATAAGCATATAAAGAACTTATGCTTGTGACAATCCGTGGTGAAGATAGAAGATGAAAGCCTCAACAAGACGAGGGATGCCAATTAAGATGGCAAAAGCCTCGTAGAGATAAGCATGAGGAAAAAAATCTTCACCACACAAGAGTGCATCAAGATGCAATGAGATACGACATGCACTCAAGGCAAAAGCTTTCACGGAGCCACCAAAGAAATAACAAAAGAGAGACAAGGTGGACGTGAAAGAAAGGATATCATCTAGAGATGTAATTTCTCTCAAGTGTATAATGTTCTAGGTAGACGAAATCATGATGATATATATCTACAAAGAAGTATGTACACCCGAAATAGTTACAACATGAAGGAACAAGATATCCAAAAGGAAGTCATACATATACCAATAAGATATTTGCTTGAGAGCATAGCACATGGCTAGATATGGTCTTATTGTATATAAATGAATTCCAACCACACGAACATCAAAGATATCACAACTAGCAACAAGACATCATTGTTGGGATGCTTTGAGAAGGAAACAAGCATCACAAGAAAGAATGGATAACATGTCATGATACAACCTACACAAGGTTGATGCAAGAAATGTGTGCATGAAGTATATGAAGATACTTGTTACCGAGATAACATTGGAAGGATGTAGTAGATACCAATTGAAGGTACAAAGTAGTTCATTGATCATCCTAGCTTGACTCCAATAAGCACATGGTGACAGCACCTTTCTTGTGAGTGAGCCGAGCATCCAATGCATCTCCACTTGTTCCTAGAACAACAACACAAACAAAATGGTACCCAAACTCATCGGGACCAAATAGTTAGAAACACCAATACATAGGACAAACTCCACATAAATATGTGCATATAGATATGAAAATGAATTTCATGCACATCTCATCCAAATTGAGACTAGGTGGAGTTTCCCCTATATATTGAGTCAAAGAAAGAAAGCATGCCAAATTAAATACATGAAGTAAACATGCATGCTCAAGACTGTCAAAACCCGAAACCAAAAGACAAAGAAATGCCAAGTGAAAAGGATACCAAATGGATAAATCATCACTTGGAAGATATCATTAAAGATACATCAAGGAATGAGATATCCATTGATACACACTAAACTAAAGATGTCAAACTCCCAAAGAGAGGATGGTTCCAAACAAACCAAGCTCTCAACAAAGTTTCATGATGGCACAAAGTACCAAAAAGAAATGGCTTGCCTTCCACCAAAACACACTTGATAAGGATCACAAGAAGAGTGTTCTGAAGAAAATAGAATAGCTCCCCCACGAGTTGTGCATTATATAGGATTTGTATTTGGATACAAAATGCACAAGGTGGGATCACCGCTTTCACTATATCTAGAAAACACTAGACAAGAACAAGAAATAAACAAGATCCACAAGTGGTATGGAAGACAACGGGAGTTGACACAAACCTTGGCAAGAGAAAAGGCAAGTAAAACAAAAGCCAATGTAAAGATGATCAATAAATTCTACCACACATAAATGACTACCAATTGTCAAAAGACAAGAAGTAGATGGAAAGAATTCCCAGTGGTAGATAGCAAGGATATCCAACATCATCTTCACACCTCACACAAGCAAATTGCAACTTGTAGAGCTAACATGCCACTTAGGAACAAGATAATCTACAATATCAACACTAGGTGACAACATCTCAAATGTACACATTTTCTAGGCTAGTAATATACTTAGCATATTACTCCCCCATAATGTGATACCAATGAAGAAAACTTAACAAGAGGCAATAAGAGGATCCAACACGAGATAATCAATGGAATTTTTAGAATTTGAATTTCTCATGGGAGATATACCACCTAGCGACTAGATAATCTAGAAATATCAATACTAGATGGTATTACTCATGTGCACACATTTATAGGATTGTGAGGTGCACAAAGCACACCACTCCCCCATAATGGATATTCCATTAATCTCTCACAAGATCCAACTAAGAAATAAACAAGATGCACTAAGGCTCAACGAACGACACACAAGTGCATGGTGTGCAAACCAACATACACAAAGGCAATTTGGAGACACATCATATACAAACACATGCAAGGAACAAAACCAAAACATGCAAGGGGGCAAGTAACTTTCAATGTAAGCAATTTAAGTACAAGTTACCGCAAGGAGGCACATTGGATATAAGATATAGACTTGATGATTCAATTGACTTGGCTTGAGACAATAAGAGTGATGAAGTCCCCTTAATTCTTCATAATGTAGCCAAGTCTCCTATGCCCTCCAACAACACCTATTGATCAAGTTTGAGCTTGTTGGTCCCCAACCAAGTTGGGTCCTAAGAGGTTAGTCACAATAGGTTTGGCTACCCAAATGGTTCTTTGCTTGACACCACTTTGAGTACCAACAAACTTGGAAAACACATTGCCAACCTTATCCTTACCAAGATAATAGATATCATCAATAATAATTGGGTTGGATAAGTTACCACTAGTGCATGAAGAAGCGACGTGACCTTTCTCACGACATAAGTAGCAACGTCTACTCTTCACTTTCTTCTCACTTGATTTCTCAATTTGAGAAGCATTAACTTGAGTCTTCTTGGGAAGAGGCCTTTCTTCAACTTGATGTTGAGCATGAGATTGAACTTGTGCCCTCTTCCCTTGTTGCTTGACACTAATGGCCTTCTTCTTCAATGGGCAAGATCTAACATGATGCCCTTCGGCTTTGCACTTGAAGCAAACAATATTGGCCGAATTCTTGACTTGTTCTTGGCCCTTCTTCTTGTTCAACTTGGACTTCTTCTTCTTGTTGGAGTTGAATCCAAGTCCACCTTTGTCATTGGGGGATTTTTGCACACTCAAGATATTGTTGAGTGTGGCCTTCCCTTCATGACACTTTTCCAAGTCTTTCTTCAAAGAAGTGACTTGGGCCTTGAGCTCTTTGATTTCCTCTACATGGTTAGTCTCAACACAAGTACTATAGAAAGTATAAGCTTCATCATTAGAGCAACAAGGCAAGGAAAGCAATTCATCACAAGATGTACCAACATTGGGAGTAGATGAATTACAAGGACTAGCACATGGCAATATACTATTTTGACTAGAAGTAGTGCCAGTATCCACATGAGGCCCACTAGATGTTACCATAGCAATCATGGCCTCATGAGCTATCTTTAGCACACTATGGGATACTAGAAGATCATCATGAGAGCTTGAGAGCTTTTCATGACTTTCTTCCAATTTCCCATAATTGCAAGATAGCACCTCAAGTTGAGCCCGTAGCTCAACATTCTCCTTCAAAATGGATGCTTCACAAGTAATAGAATTAGTAGCACAAGCATCATCATTTACAACAATAGGAGAGGACAACTTGGCAAGCTCTTTTAAATAAGAAGCTTCAAGTTGGGCATGAGACTCGGTGAGTTTGATGAGCTCACCCTTGATGACCCTTGAGCCATTTTCGAGGTGCTCAAAATCCTCAAGGAGTCTAGCATGAGAAACTTCAAGCTTAGCATTTTTAGTTTTGAAATCATTGGCCACCTCAAGAGCTCTATCATGAGATTCCCTCACTCTAGATAATTCTAGAGCAAAAGTCTCCTCAAGAGATTCGGAGGTGGTTTGTTCGTGTTAAAGAGCTTGAGATAGCTCCGCGATCTCATTTGCATAATCACGCCCATGAGCTTCCATTTTCTCAATGGTGGACTCATGCTCCTCTAGATGAGATTCCAACTCCTCAATGTATTTCTTGCTCTCAATAGCAATGGACATAATTTCCATGAAGTTGGAACGAGCAATTTTATTTTTATGAAGAGCTTTAAAAACCATTTCCCCCTTAATTTTTAAGGAGGCAACATTATCATTCTCTTCATCATTATCCTCATCATCATTAGCATCAACATCATCATCAAGAGACATATTGGGGTACAAAGTAGGAGATACCTTTGACGCCTTAGCCATAAGGCAAAACGCAATAGATGATGATGTAGGATCCCTTGAGACACCATTAAACACCACATCTTGTTCCATGGAGTGTTCGGTTTCCTCTACATTGTTAGCACAACAATTCGAGGAAATAGATGCATTTTTATCATCGCAATAAGACATAGCAAGCATATCATCATGATATTTAGTCAAGCAATTTCTACATGATATGCAAGGACTATCAACACAAGCACGTGAAACATTTGGAGTGCTCGAAGTGTTAAAGCCCAAAGAGGGAGCATTGCAATAATATAGTGATGAAGGATCATCCACAATAAGCATACTATCATCATTACAATGACCAACACTACTCACCATATCATTACCTTGTGGCAAACCACATGTAGGTGAAGTAGAAGAAGTTGAGAAGACTATATGACCGGAGGTGGAGGGAGAACAACCATCCCCACAAATCTTGGACACACCATATTTATCTTGAAGCTTTGTCCATAACTCATGAGCATCCCGGAACAACATGAGTTGAAATATAACTACATTGCTCAAAGCATCGAAAAGCACATTAGAGGCTTGAGCATTGAGATAAGAGTTTTTCTCATCCTCTAAAGATAATCTTTGGGGATCCTTTGGAGGAGAAAAACCCATATCTACAATTCGCTCTAAATTTGGGTCCATGACCCTAAAGAGATTAAGCATGCGAATTACCCAAACATCAAAATTTGTGCCATCGAAACTAAGAGTGTCATAGAATCCTAATCCCCTAGTCGACATCTTTACTCTCTAGGCGGTTAAGCCCAACAAAGAGAGACGAGGCTCTGATACCAATTGAAAGATCGTGGATGTCACCTAGAGGGGGGGTGAATAGGCATTTTAAAATAATTACGGTAAAGGCTTGAAAAAATGCGGAATAAACCTAGCGGTTAATTTGTCAAGCACAAAACCTACAACAACTAGGCTCACCTATGTGCACCAACAACTTATGCTAAGCAAGATAAGCAACTATGTGATAGCAAGATATATGACAAAGAACAATATGGCTATCACAAAGTAAAGTGCATAAGTAAAGGGGCTCGGGTAAGAGATGACCGAGGCACGCGGAGACGACAATGTATCCCGAAGTTCACACCCTTGCGGATGCTAATCTCCGTTTGGAGCGGTGTGGAGGCACAATGCTCCCCAAGAAGCCACTAGGGCCACCGTAATCTCCTCACGCCCTCGCACAATGCAAGATGCCGTGATTCCACTAAGGGACCCTTGAGGGCGGTCACCGAACCCGTACAAATGGCGACCCTTGGGGGCGGTCACCTAACCCGTACACTTTGGCAACCCTTGGGGGCGGTCACCGGAACCCGTCAAATTGCTCGGGGTGATCTCCACAACCTAATTGGAGACCCCGGCGCTTGCTCGGAGCTTTACACCACAATGATTGAGCTCCGAACACCACCAACCGTCTAGGGCGCCCAAGCACCCAAGAGGAACAAGCTCAAGGGCACCAAGCACCCAAGAGTAATAAGCTTCTCAACTTGTAACTTCCACGTATCACGTGGAGAACTCAAACCAATGCACCAAATGCAATGGCAAGGGCACACGGAGTGCCCAAGTCCTTCTCTCCCAAATCCCACCGAAGCAACTAATGCTAGGGAGGAAAATGAGAGGAAGAACGAAAGAAGAACACGAAGAACTCCAAGATCTAGATCCAAGGGGTTCCCCTCACTTAGAGGAGAAAGTGATTGGTGGAAACGTGGATCTAGATCTCCTCTCTCTTTTCCCTCAAGAACTAGCAAGAATCATTGGAGGGATTGAGACTTAGCAAGCTCGAAGAAGGTCAAAAATGGGGGAAGAACACGAGCTCAAAGGATAAGGTTCATCGGGGAAGAAGACCCATTTTATAGGTGGGAAAAAATCCAACCGTTATGCTCACAGCCCGCACAGAGCGGTACTACTGCTCCAAGGAGCGGTACTACCGCTAGAGAGGTAGTACCCCTTTGAAAAACAACAGAGAGGAGGCAAAAGGCCAGTAGAACCGCCGGAGCGGTACTACCGCTCGTCCTCACGGTACTACTACTCGACCTCACGGTACTACCGCAAGTGGTAGCGGTACTATTGCTTGCGAGCGGTACTAAAAAAATACTTTCGTGCCTACTTCCGCTGATCAAAACACGAGATTTTGGTCCGGAGCGGTACTACCGCTTAGGAGCCGCGGTAGTACTGCTCTGGAGCGGTACTACCGCTCAGGAGCCGCGGTAGTACTGCTCTGGAGCGGTAGTAAAAAATTACATCCGCTCTAGTCGCGGTAGTACTGCTGCAGCCTTTACCAAAACAACCACAACTTTTGCAAACAGACTCCGAATTCAACGAAACCAAGTTTGTTGGAAAGCTAATGACAAGGGCTAACACAATCTTGATAGAAATACCAATAATAATCAAATGAGAAAAGGCCCAAAAGAAAATGGTGAGAACCCTTCCTCGGAGAAGACCGGTAAAACCTCCAACACCGAAAACATCATAGAAGACGCATGCAAACTCCATTTTCGATGAACTCAAGCTTGTCATCAAGATGACCATAAGCTCTAAGACTTACAAAGAGAATCAAACAAGAACCAAGAAACATGATGCAAGGATGCAATGGTTTGAGCTCTCTACGAACGATACGATCAAGCAACTCATCGAGAGCCCCCCTTGATAGTACGGCAATCGATCCTATAACCCGGTCTCCCACAACTACCATGAGACCGGTAAAATAGAAAACCTATCAAGGGCAAACCTTTGCCTTGCACATGGTCCACTTGAGCTAGATGATGACGATCTTCACTCCCTCAAGTTGTACCACCTTTCTTGATTGCGTTGGCTCGATGAAGACTAGATGATTGCTCCCCCATAGTCCACTATGGGTGAGCCACTCTTCGGCTCATCTTCACAAGTCCATTGACACCACAATGGATGGCAATATTCAAGCACTTGATATCTTCGTGATGCTCCACTTGAACTTGCACACGGCAATCTTGATGACGATCACCACTTGATGTCATCCTTTCCATGGGTTGTATGATATCTTCCTATGGATGCAAGCCCATGGATACGTACCTAACCCCACATAGAACTCTCACATAGACCATGGGTTAGTACACAAAGTGCAATGGACAATGCTTACCATACCAAGGGATCACTTGATCCCTCTCGGTACATCTTCTACGCTTTGTGAGTTAATCAACTTGATTCACTATTGACTTAGTCTTGATCAACCTTGAATCTTTGCAACTCTCTTCATTTGGATGATGTATTGAAGGTAAACATGAATGATCACACAACCTTCTTCTTCAAGACATGCTTGCAATAAGCTCAACACTCGCATGACCAATCTTTGGATAATTCCTTAATAGCACCTTGGTCAACTCATAAACTCCTTGAAACCAACACATGGACTTCAAGAAAATCCTATGGACAAATCCTTCAAATATAACTCAAGACAACCATTAGTCCATAGAGATTGTCATCAATTACCAAAACCAAACATGGGGGTACTGCATGTTCTTTCAACTGGAGACCGAAAGGTCGAACGTGAATCATATAGTAGATATGATCAACATAATGATGTTCACCATTGAAGACTACTCCATCTCACGTGATGATCGGACATGGTTTAGTTGATTTGGATCACGTATCATTTAGATGACTAGAGGGATGTGTATCTAAGTGGGAGTTCTTAAGTAATATGATTAATTGAACTTTAATTTATCATGAACTTAGTCCTGATAGTATTTGCAAATTATGTTGTAGATCAATAGCTCGCGATGTAGCTCCTCGTTTATTTTTGATATGTTCCTAGAGAAAAATAAGTTGAAAGATGTTAGTACCAATGATGCAGACTGGGTCCGTGATATGAGGATTATCCTCATTGCTGCATAGAAGATTTATGTCCTTGATGCACCGCTAGGTGGCAGACCTATTGCAGGAGCAGATGCAGACATTATGAACGTTTGGCTAGCTCAATTGATGACTACTTGATAGTTTAGTGCACCATGCTTTACAGCTTAGCATCGGGACTTCAAAAACATTTTGAACACCACGAAGCATATGAGATGTTCCAAGAGCTGGAATTGGTATTTTAAACTCATGCCCGTGTCGAGAGGTATGAGACCTCTGACAAGTACTTCGCCTAAAAGATGGAGGAGAATAGCTCAGCTAGTGAGCATGTGCTCAGAATGTCTGGGTACTACAATCGCTTGAATCAAGTGGGAGTTAATCTTCTAGATAAGATAGTGATTGACAGAGTTCTCTAGTCACCATCACCAAGTTCCTAGAACTTTGTGATGAACTATAATATGCAAGGGATGACGAAAGCGATTCCCGAGCTCTTCGTGATGCTGAAATCGACGAAGGTAGAAATCAAGAAAAAACATCAAGTGTTGATGATTAAACAAGACCACTAGTTTCAAGAAAAAAGGCAAAGGGAAAGAAAGGGAACTTCAAGAAGAATGACAAGCAAGTTGCCACTCCAGTGAAGAAGCCCAAAGCTAAACCTAAGCTTGAAACTGAGTGCTACTACTCCAAAGGAAATGGTCACTTGAAGCGGAACTACCCCAAATATTTGGAGGATAAGAAGGATGGCAAAGTGAATGCTACCTCTTGAGCTTGCGTTGGGTTTTTCCTTGAAGAGGAAAGGGTGATGCAACAAAGTGGTGTAAGTATTTCCCTCAGTTTGAGAACCAACGTATCAATCCAGTAGGAGACAACGCACAAGTCACCGAATACCTGCACAAACAATCAACAACTTGCACCCAACGCGATAAAGGGGTTGTCAATCCCTTCACGGTCACTCGCAAAAGTAAGATCTGATAGAGATAGATAAACGGTAAAGTAAATATTTTTGGTATTTTTGGTTTATAGATTGGAAAGTAAAGATTGCAAAATTGTACATCGGAAACTAGTAAGATGTAAAAGAGATTCAATATAATGGAAAAGAGACCCGGGGGCCATAGGTTTCACTAGTGGCCTCTCTCAAGATAGCAAATATTACGATGGGTGAACAAATTACTGCCAAGCAATTGATAGAAAAGTGAAATTATGACGATATCTAAGGCAATGATCATGAACATAGGCATCACGTCCGTGTCAAGTAGGCCGAAACGATTCTGCATCTACTACTATTACTCCACACATCGACTGACTCTTGCCTGCATCTAGAGTATTAAGTTCATAAAGAACAAAGTAATGCATTAAGTAAGATGACATGATGTAGAGGAATTAACTCAAGCAATATGATGAAAACCCCATGTTTTTATTCTTGATGGCAACAATACAATACGTCCCTCGCTGCCCCTACTGTCACTGGGAAAGGACACCTTAAGATTGAACCCAAAGCTAAGCACTTCTCCCATTGCAAGAAAGATCAATCTAGTAGGCCAAACTAAGCTGATAATTCGAAGAGACTTGCAAAGATATCAAATCATGAATATAAGAATTGAGAGATGAACCAAATAATATTCATAAATAATCTGATCATAAATCCACAATTCATCGGATCTCGGCAGACACACCGCAAAATAATATTACATCGAATAGATCTCTAAGAACATCGAGGAGAACATGGTATTGAGAATCAAGGAGAGAGAGAAGAATCCATCTAGCTACTAGCTATGGACCCGTAGGTCTGTGGTAAACTACTCATGCATCATTGGAGATGCAATGGTGTTGATTAAGAAGCCCTCCGTGATTGAATCCCCCTCAGGCAGGATGCCGGAAAAGGCCCCTAGATGGGATCTCACGGGTACAGAAGGTTGCGGCAGTGGAAAAGTGGTTTAGTGGCTCCCCTGGATGTTTTTAGGGTATAAGGGTATATATAGGCGAAAGAGCTAGGTCAGGAGACCCCCGAGGGGCCCACGAGGTAGGGGGCGCGCCCTACCCCCTGGGGCGCACCCTCCTGCCTCGTGGCTGCCTCGCTGCGTCTCCGACTTCATCTCCAACTCTTCTGGTTTCCTTCTGGTCCAAGAAAGATCATCGCGAAAGTTTCATTTCATTTGGACTCCGTTTGGTATTCCTTTTCTGCGAAACTCTAAAATAGGCAAAAAAAAACAGAAACCGGCACTGGGCTATCAGTTAATAGGTTAGTCCCAAAAATAATATATAATAGCATATAAATGCCTATTAAACATCCAAAACAGATAATATAATAGCATGGAACAATCAAAAATTATAGATACATCGGAGACGTATCAGTGAACAAAGGTATATTTGATATACATGTTATTGATGTGTACCTTACTAGTGCTCGTAGTAGCCCCTGGGTATTTGATACTTATTTGGTTTCTAAGATTAGTAACTCGAAACAGGAGTTGCAGAATAAATAGAGACTAGCTGAGGGTGAAGTGACGATGTGTGTTGGAAGTGGTTCCAAGATTGATATGATCATCATCGCACACTCCCTATACTTTCGGGATTAGTGTTGAACCTAAATAAATGTTATTTGGTGTTTGCGTCGAGCATGAACAAGATAGGATCATGTTTATTGCAATACGGTTATTCATTTAAGACAGAGAATAATTGTTATTCTGTTTACATGAATAAAACCTTCTATTGTCATACACCCAATGTTAATGGTTTATTGAATCTCGATCGAAGCGATACACATATTCATAATATTGATGCCAAAAGATGCAAATTTGATAATGATAGTGCAACATACATGTGGCACTGCCATTTAGGTCATATTGGTGTAAAGCGCATGAAGAAACTCCATGCATATGGACTTTTTGATTCACTTGATTATGAATCATTTGATACTTGCGAACCGTGCTTTATGGGCAAGATGACTAAAACTCCGTTCTCCAGAACAACGAAATGAGATAATGACTTATTAGAAATATACATACCGATGTATGCAGTCCGATGAGTGTTGTGGCTCCTGGCGGGTATCGTTATTTTCTGACCTGCAAAGATGATTTGAGTAGATATGGGTATATCTCCTGGCGGGAACCGTGCTTTAATGGCGATGTGAACTAGATTATTGACTCTAGTGCAAGTGGGAGACTGAAGGAATATGACCTAGAGGCAATAATAATGTTGTTATTTTATGTTTCCTTATATCATGATAAATGTTTATTATTCATGCTAGAACTGTATTAACCGGAAACATGATACATGTGTGAATACATAGACAAAACACCATGTCCCTGGTATGCCTCTACTTGACTAGCTCGTTGATCAAAGATGGTTAAGTTTCCTGACCATAGACATGTGTTGTCATTTGATGAACGTGATCACATCATTAGGAGAATGATGTGATGGACAAGACCCATCCGTTAGCTTAGCATAATGATCGTTAAGTTTTATTGCTACTGATTTCTTCATGATTTATAAATATTCCTATGACTATGAGATTATGCAACTACCGAATACCGAAGGAACACCTTGTGTGCTATCTAATGGCACAACGTAACTGGGTGATTATAAAGATGCTCTATAGGTGTCTCCGAAGGTGTTTGTTGGGTTGGCATAGATCAAAATTAGGATTTGTCACTCCGTGTATCGGAGAGGTATCTTTGGGCCCTCTCGGTAATGCACATCACTATAAGCCTTGCAAGCAATGTGACTAATGAGTTAGTTATGGGATGATGCATTACGAAACGAGTAAAGAGACTTGCCGGTAACAAGATTGAACGAGGTATGAGGATACCGACGATCGAATCTCGGGCAAGTAACATACCGATGACAAAGGGAATAACGTATGTTCTTAATGCAGTTTGACCGATAAAGATCTTGTAGAATATGTAGGAACCAATATGAGCATCCAGGTTCCGCTATTGGTTATTGATCGGAGATGTGTCTCGATCATGTCTACATAGTTCTCGAACCGGTAGGGTCCGCACGCTTAACGTTTGATGACGATTTGTATTATGAGTTATGTGTTTTTGGTGACCGAAGTTTGTTCGGAGTCCCGGATGATATCACGGACATGACGAGGAGTCTCGAAATGGTCGAGAGGTAAAGATTGATATATTGGAAGGTAGTATTCGGACATCGAAATGGTTTCGAGTGGTTCGGGTATTTTACTAGAGTACCGAGGGGTTACCGGAACCCCCTGGGGAAATATTGGGCCTACATGGGCCTTAGTAGAGAGAGAGAGGAGGGCCGCAAGGGGTGCCCCCCCATGGCAGTCCGAATTGGACTAGGGCAGCGGGCGGCGCCCCCATTCCCTCTTCCTCTCCTTCCTTTTCCCCCTCCGATGAGAAAGGAAAAGGGGGGATCCTACTAGGAGTGGAGTCCTACCTAGTAGGACTCCCCCCTTGGCGCGCCCCTTGGTGGCCGGCCTCCTGATAGGTCCATTTTGCATCATGCTTTTATATCGATATTTATTACATTATGCCTATTCTCTCTTATTTTACAAGGATTGCATGAAGGAAGAATGCCGGCAGCTGGAATTCTCGGCTGGAAAAGGAGCAAATATTAGAGACCTATTCTGCACATCTCCAAAAGTCCTGAAACTCCACGAAAGTCATTTTTGGAATTAATAAAAAATACTGTGTGGAAGAAATACCAGAGGGGGACCACCCACCGTCCACGAGGGTGGGGCGCACCCCCTGCCTCGTGGGCCCCCTGGCAGCCTTCCGGTGACCATCTTCTACTATATGAAATCTTTTATCCTGAAAAAAAATCATAAGCAAGCTTTCGGGATGAAACACCGCCGCCACGAGGCGGAACCTTGGCGGAACCAATCTAGGGCTCCGGCGGAGCTGTTCTGCCGGGGAAACATCCCTCCGGGAGGGGGAAATCCTCATCATCGTCATCACCATCGATCCTCTCATCAGGAGGGGGTCAATCTCCATCAACATCTTCACCAGCACCATCTCCTCTCAAACCCTAGTTCATCTCTTGTATTCAATCTTTGTCTCAAAACCTCAGATTTGTACCTGTGGGTCAGTAGTAGTGTTGATTACTCCTTGTAGTTGATGCTAGTTGGTTTATTCGATGGAAGATCATATGTTCAGATCCTTAATGCATATTAATACCCCTCTTATTATAAACATGGATATGATTTGTGAGTAGTTATGTTTGTTCCTGAGGACATGGGAGAAGTCTTGCTATAAGTAGTCATGTGAATTTGGTATTCATTTGATATTTGGATGAGATGTATGTTGTCTTTCCTCTAGTGGTGTTATGTGAACGTCGACTACATGACACTTCACCATTGTTTGGGCCTAGAGGAAGGCATTGGGAAGTAATAAGTAGATGATGGGTTGCTAGAGTGACAGAAGCTTAAAGCCTAGTTTATGCATTGCTTTGTAAGGGGCTGATTTGGATCCATATGTTTCATGCAATGGTTAGGTTTACCTTAATACTTCTTTTGTAGTTGCGGATGCTTGCAATAGGGGTTAATCATAAGTGGGATTCTTGTCCAAGAAAGGGTAGTACCCAAGCACCAGTCCACCTACATATCAAATTATCCAAGTAACGAACGCGAATCATATGAGCGTGATGAAAACTAGCTTGACGGTAAGAGGGAGCGTTTTTCTCCATATAAGAATTTGTCCAGGCTTGTCCTTTGCTACAAAAAATATTGGGCCACCTTGCTGCACCTTATTTACTTTCATTACTCGTTACCTGTTACGAATTACCTTATCACAAAACTATTTGTTACTGATAATTTCAGTGCTTGCAGAGAATACCTTACTGAAAACCGCTTGTCATTTCCTTCTGCTCCTTGTTGGGTTCGACACTCCTACTAATCGAAAGGTTTACGATAGATCCCCTACACTTGTGGGTCATCAAGACTCTTTTCTGGCGCCGTTGCCGGGGAGTGAAGCGCCTTTGGTAAGTGGAACTTGGTAAGGAAAAATTTATATAGTGTGCTGAAATTTACTGTCACTTGTTACTATGGAACATAATCCTTTGAGGGGCTTGTTCGGGGTATCTTTACCCTGACCAGTAGAGCAAAGAGTTGCTCCTCAACCTACTGAACCTACTGAAAATGTTTACTTTGAAATACCGATTTACACCTAATCTATGTGGATGAAGTTTGTGGATTATTTAAGCTTGCAGGTATGCCCGACGATGTTATCAAGAAGAAGGTCTTCCCTTTATCTTTTAAGGGATAGGCATTGACATGGTTTAGGCTATGTGATGATATGGGATCATGGAACTACAACCGATTGGAATTGGAATTTCATCAAAAGTTTTATCCTATGCATCTTGTTCATCGTGATCATAATTATATATATAATTTTTGGCCTCGCGAAGGAGAAAGCATCGCTCAAGCTTGGGGGAAAGCTTAAGTCAATGTTATATTCATGCCCCAATCACGAGCTCTCAAGAGAAATGACTATTCAAAATTTTTATGCTCGTCTTTCTCTCAATAGTCGCTCCATGCTCGATACTTCTTGTACTGGGTCTTTTATGATGAAGACTATTGAATTCAGATGGGATTTATTGGAAAGAATTAAACGCAACTCTGAAGATTGGGATCTCGACGAAGGTAAGGAGTCAGGTATGATGCCTAATTTTGATTGTATTAAATCTTTTATGGATACCAATGTCTTCCGTGAATTTAGCACTAAATATGGACTTGACTCTGAGATAGTAGTTTCTTTCTGTGAATCATTTGCTACTCATGTTGACCTCCCTAAGGAGAAGTGGTTTAAATATAATCCTCCCATTGAAGTAAAAGTAGTTGCACCTATTACAGTTGAAGAAAAGACTATCACTTATAATGATCCTATTGTTCCTACTACTTATATTGAGAAACCACCTTTCCCTGTTAGGATAAAGGATCATGCTAAAGCTTCAATTGTGGTTCGTAAGAGTAATACTAGAACGCCTACACCACCTGAGCAAATTAAAATTGAACCTAGTATTGCTATGGTTAAAGATCTCTTGGCTGATAATATTGATGGGCATGTTATTTACTTCTGTGATGAAGCTGCTAGAATTGCTAGACCAGATACAAAGAATAAACATAGACCTGTTGTAGGCATGCCTGTTATTTCTGTTAAAATAGGGGATCATTGTTATCATGGCTTATGTGATATGGGTGCTAGTGCTAGTGCAATATCTCATTCCTTATAAAAAGAAATTATGCATGATATTGCACCTGCTGAGATAGAAGAAATAGATGTTACCATTAAGCTTGCCAATAGAGATACTATTTCACCAATTGGGATTGTTAGAGATGTTGAAGTCTTGTGTGGGAAAGTTAAATATCCTGCTGATTTTCTTGTTCTTGGTTCCCACAAGATGACTTTTGTCCCATTATATTTGGTAGACCCTTCTTGAATACTGTTATGCTAAGATAGACTGCAAAAAGGATGTTGTTACTATTGGGTTGGGAGATATGTCTCATGAGTTTAATTTTGCTAAGTTTCATAGACAACCCCATGATAAAGAACTGCCTAGTAAGGATGAAATTATTGGTCTTGCTTCTATTGCCGTGCCTCCTAATGATCCTTTAGAACAATATTTGCTAGACCATGAAAATGATATGTTTATGAATGAAAGAAGGGAGATAGATGAAGTATTCTTTAAACAAGGACCTATTTTGAAACACAACTTGCCTGTTGAAATTCTAGGGGATCCTCCACCGCCCAAGGGTGATCCCGTGTTTGAGGTTAAACCATTACCTGATACTCTTAAATATGCTTATCTTGATGAAAAGAAGATATATCCTGTTATTATTAGTGCTAACCTTTCAGAGCAGGAAGAGGAGAAATTATTGAAAACTCTGAAGAAGCACCGTGCTGCTATTGGATATACCCTTGATGATCTTAAGGGCATTAGTCCCACTTTGTGCCAACACAAAATAAAATTGGAGAAAGACGCCAAACCAGTTATTGATCACCAACGACGGTTAAAACCTAAGATGAAAGAAGTGGTAAGAAAAGAAATACTAAAGCTCCTGGAGGCAGGTATAATTTATCCCGTTGCTGATAGGCAGTGGGAAAGTCCTGTCCATTGTGTCCCTAAGAAGGGAGGTATTACTGTCGTTCCTAATGATAAAGATGAATTAATCCCACAAAGAATTGTTACAGGTTATAGGATGGTAATTGATTTCCACAAATTAAATAAAGCTACTAAAAAGGATCATTACCCTTTGCCTTTTATTGATCAAATGCTAGAAAGATTATCCAAACATACACATTTTTGCTTTCTAGATGGTTACTCTGGTTTCACTCAAATACCTGTGTCAGCAGAGGATCAAGAAAAGACCACTTTTACTTGCCCTTTCGGTACTTTTGCTTATAGACATATGCATATTGGTTTATGTAATGCACCCGATACCTTTCAAAGATGCATGATGGCTATATTCTCTGACTTTTGTGAAAAGATTGTTGAGGTTTTCATGGATGATTTCTCCGTTTATGGATCTTCTTTTGATGATTGCTTGAGCAACCTTGATTGAGTTTTGCAGAGATGCAAAGGTACTAGTCTTGTCTTGAATTGGGAGAAGTGCCACTTTATGGTTAATGAAGGCATTGTCTTGGGGCATAAAATTTCTGAAAGAGGTATTGAAGTTGATAAAGCTAAGGTTGGTGCTATTGAAAAGATGCCATGTCCCAAGGACATTAAAGGTATAAGAAGTTTCCTTGGTCATGCCGGTTTTTATAGGAGGTTCATTAAGGACTTCTCTAAAATTTCTAGGCCTCTGACCAATCTCTTACAAAAAGATATTCCTTTTGTCTTTGATGGTGATTGTGTAGAAGCATATGAAATACTTAAGAAAGCTTTGATCTCTACACCTATTGTTCAGCCACCTGATTGGAATCTACCCTTTGAAATTATGTGCGATGCTAGTGATTATGCCATAGGTGCTATTCTAGGACAAAGGGTTGACAAGAAACTAAATCTTATTCAATATGCTAGTAAAACTCTAGACAGTGCCCAGAGAAATTATGCTACTACTGAAAAAGAATTTTTAGCAGTTGTATTTGCTTGTGATAAGTTCAGACCTTATATTGTTGATTCTAAAGTAACTGTTCACACTGATCATGCTGCTATTAAATATCTTATGGAAAAGAAAGATGCTAAACCTAGACTAATTAGATGGGTTCTCTTGCTACAAGAATTTGATTTGCATATTATTGATAGAAAGGGAGCTGAGAACCCCGTTGCAGACAACTTGTCTAGGTTGGAGAATGTTCTTGATGACCCACTACCTATTGATGATAGCTTCCCTGATGAACAATTAGCTATCATAAATGCTTCTCGTACTGCTCCATGGTATGCTGATTATGCTAATTACATTGTTGCTAAATTTATACCACCGAGTTTCACATACCAACACAAGAAAAAGTTGTTCTATGATTTAAGACATTACTTCTGGGATGACCCACACCTTTATAAAGAAGGAGTAGATGGTGTTATTAGACGTTGTGTACCTGAGCATGAACATGAACAGATCCTATGCAAGTGTCACTCTGAGGCTTATGGAGAACACCATGCTGGAGATAGAACTGCACACAAGGTATTGCAATCCGGTTTTTATTGGCCTACTCTCTTCAAAGATGCCTATAAGTTTGTCTTGTCTTGTGATGAATGTTAAAGAATTGGTAGTATTAGTAGACGTCAAGAAATGCCTATGAATTATTCTCTTGTTATTGAACCATTTAATGTTTTGGGCTTTGATTATATGGGACCGTTTCCTTCCTCTAATGGATATACACATATTTTAGTTGCTGTTGATTACGTTACTAAGCGGGTAGAAGCTATTCCAACTAGTAGTGCTGATCATAACACCTCTATTAAGATGCTTAAAGAAGTTATTTTTCCAAGGTTTGGAGTCCCCAGATACTTAATGATTGATGGTGGTTCACATTTTATTCATGGTGCTTTTTGTAAAATGCTTGCTAAGTATGATGTTAATCACCCACAGTATAGTGGCCAAGTAGAACTTAGCAATAGAGAGCTCAAGCTAATTTTGCAAAAGACTGTTAATAGATCTAGAAAGAATTGGTCCAAGAAACTTGATGATGCATTATGGGCCTATAGAACTGCGTATAAAAATCCTATGGGTATGTCTCCATATAAAATGGTCTATGGAAAAGCATGTCACTTACCTCTCGAACTAGAACATAAGGCATATTGGGCCATTAAAGAGCTCAATTATGATTTCAAACTTGCCGATGAGAAGAGGTTATTTGACATTAGCTCACTTGATGAGTGGAGAACCCAGGCCTATGAGAATGCCAAACCGTTTAAAGAAAAGGTTAAAAGATGGCATGACAAAATGATACAAAAGCTTGAGTTTAATGTAGGTGATTATGTGTTGCTATACAACTCTCCTTTAAGATTTTTTTGCAGGAAAACTTCTCTCTAAATGCGAAGGCCCTTACTTTATCGAGGAGGTCTATCGTTCCGGTGCCATAAAAATCAACAACTTCAAAGGCACAAGTCTGAAGGTGGCGAACGATCAAAGGATCAAACATTATATCTCAGGTATCCTATAAATGTTGAAACCAATGTTATTGAAACCGTAACCCCGGAGGAATACATAAGGGACACTTTCCAGAACGTTTCAGACTCTGAAAAGGAATAGGTATGTGGTATTGTAAGTAAACCGACTCCAAAACAGTTCTAATATCAATTTTTCTCTGTTTTGGAATATTTAAGAAAATAGGAAAATAAGTAGTCCAGGAAGGACACGAGGCTTCCACGAGGGTGGAGGGCGCGCCCTACCCCCTGGGCGCGCCCCCTGCCTCGTGGGCACCTCGTGTGCTCTCCGGACTCCGTTTCTCTTACACGATACTTCTTTTGGTCGGTAAAAATTCATTATATAATCTCCCAAAGGTTTTGACCACCGTATCACGCAAATATCCTCTGTCTTTGTTTCCAGCTATTTTTCTGACAGATCTAGATCACCATGACATCTTCAAGCGCCCCCAAGGACAAGTTTTTCGAGAAGGTCATCAACCCCTACCTCACGGAGGTGCTGCATCACCCTCAAACCATTGAGATGCGTGAGGGGGTGCTTCACATATAAAGAGTATGATGAATAAAAGTTATTGAGAGTTGACAAACATAGTTTTGGTCATCGTTGCAATTAATAGGAAGTAATAAAGAAAGAGAGGTTCTCACTTATAAATATACTATCTTGGGCATCTTTTATGATTGTGAGCACTCATTAAAATATGACATGCTAAAGAGTTGATGTTGGACAAGGAAGACAATGTAATGGGTTATGTTTTCTTATATCCGAAATAAAGTATATTATCATGGATCGTCCAACATGTTGAGCTTGCCTTTCCCCCTCATGCTAGCCAAATTCTTTGCACCAAGTAGAGATACTACTTGTGCTTCTAAATATCCTTAAACCCAGTTTTGCCATGAGAGTCCACCATACCTACCTATGGATTGAGTAAGGTCCTTCAAGTAAGTTGTCATGTTGCATGCAATAAAAATTGCTCTCTAAATATGTATGACTTATTAGTGTGGAGAAAATAAACTTTATACGATCATGTGATATGGAAACAATAAAAGCGATGGACTGCATAATAAAGGTCTATATCACAAGTGGCAATATAAAGTGATGTTCTTTTGTATTAAGATTTCGTGCATCCAACCATAAAAGCACATGACAACCTCTGCTTCCCTCTGCGAAGGGCCTATCTTTTACTTTTTGTCTTATACATTATGCAAGAGTCATGGTGATCTTCACCTTTCCTTTTTATATTTTATCCTTTGGCAAGCACCTCATGTCGGAAAGATCCTGATATATATATCCAATTGGATGTAAGTTAGCATGAACTATTATTGTTGACATTACCCTTGAGGTAAAAGGTTGGGAGGCAACACTATAAGCCCCTATCTTTCTCTGTGTTCGATTAAAACTCCATACCCATAAGTATTGCGTGAGTGTTAGCAATTGTGAAAGACTAAATGATAGTTGAGTATGTGGACTTGCTGAAAAGCTCTTATATTGACTCTTCCCGATGTTATGATAAATTGCAATTGCTTCAATGACTGAGATTATAGTTTGTTAGTTTTCAATGAAGTTTCTGATTCATACTTGACATTGTGAATAGATTGTTACTTGAGCATAGGAAATC
>NC_041385.1:582654882-582665931 GCF_002162155.2 Triticum dicoccoides
ATCGACACCTCTATCTCCAAACATGTGGACATATTTTTCGATATCAGCTTCCGCTTGAGGACAAGCGAGGTCTAAGCTTGGGGGAGTTGATACATCAATTTTGCATCATGCTTTTATATCGATATCTATTGCATTATGGGCTGTTATAACACGTTATGTCACAATTCTTATGCATATTCTCTCTTATTTTACAAGGATTGCATGAAGAGGGAGAATGCCGGCAGCTGGAATTCTGGGCTGGAAAAGGAGCAAATATTAGAGACCTATTATGCACATCTCTAAAAGTCCTGAAACTCCACGAAAGTCAATTTTGGAATTAATAAAAAATACTGAGCGGAAGAAATACCGGGGGGGGCATCCACCGTCCACGAGGGTGGGGGACGCGCCCTACCCCCCTGGGCGCGCCCCCTGCCTCGTGGGGCCCCTGGCAGCCTTTCGGTGACCATCTTCTGCTATATGAAGTCTTTTATCCTAAAAAAAATCATAAGCAAGCTTTCGGGATGAAACACCGCCGCCACGAGGCGGAACCTTGGCGGAACCAATCTAGGGCTCCGGCGGAGCTGTTCTGTCAGGGAAACATCCCTTCGGGAGGAAGAAATCATCATCATCGTCATCACCATCGATCCTCTCATCGGGAGGGGGCCAATCTCCATCAACATCTTCACCAGCACCATCTCCTCTCAAACCCTAGTTCATCTCTTGTATTCAATCTTTGTCTCAAAACCTGAGATTGGTACCTGTGGGTCGCTAGTAGTGTTGATTACTCCTTGTAGTTGATGCTAGTTGGTTTATTCGATGGAAGATCATATGTTCAGATACTTAATGCATATTAATACCCCTCTGATTATGAACATGAATATGATTTGTGAGTAGTTACGTTTGTACCTGAGGACATGGGAGAAGTCTTGCTATAAGTAGTCATGTGAATTTGGTATTCGTTCGGTATTTTGATGAGATGTATGTTGTCTTTCCTCTAGTGGTGTTATGTGAACGTCGACTACATGACACTTGACCATTGTTTGGGCCTAGAGGAAGGCATTGGGAAGTAATAAGTAGATGATGGGTTGCTAGAGTGATAGAAGCTTAAACCCTAGTTTATGCGTTGCTTCATAAGGGGCTGATTTGGATCCATATGTTTCATGCTATGGTTAGGTTTACCTTAATACTTCTTTTGTAGTTGTGGATGCTTGCAATAGGGGTTAATCATAAGTGGGATGCTTGTCCAAGAAAGGGTAGTACCCAAGCACCGGTCCACCCACATCTCAAATTATCAAAGTAACGAACGCGAATCATATGAGCGTGATGAAAACTAGCTTGACGATAATTCCCATGTGTCCTCGGCAGCGCTTTTCTCCATATAAGAATTTGTCCAGGCTTGTCCTTTGATACAAAAAGGATTGGAC
This sequence comes from Triticum dicoccoides, assembly GCF_002162155.2. NCBI lineage: Eukaryota > Viridiplantae > Streptophyta > Magnoliopsida > Poales > Poaceae > Triticum > Triticum dicoccoides. The sequence goes on from NC_041385.1 coordinate 582,656,286, forward strand.
CACCTTGCTGCACCTTATTTACTTTCATTACTCATTACCCGTTACGAATTACCTTATCACAAAACTATCTATTACCGATAATTTCAGTGCTTGCAGAGAATACCTTACTGAAAACCGCTTGTCATTTCCTTCTGCTCCTCGTTGGGTTCGACACTCTTACTTATCTAAAGGACTACGATAGATCCCCTACACTTGTGGGTCATCACCTCCTCCTCCCCTCCTTTATATACGGGGGGGGGGGGAGGGGGGACCCCATAGTACTTCAATTGTTCTCTTAGCCATGTGCGGTGCCACCCTCCACAGTTTATTCCTCCGGTCATAGCGTCGTAGTGCTTAGGCGAAGCCCTGCGCGGATCACATCACCATCATCATCACCATGCCATCGTGTTGACAAAACTCTCCCTCGACCTCTGCTGGATCAAGAGTTCGAGGGACGTCATCGAGCTGAACGTGTGCTGAACTCGGAGGTGTCGTATATTTGGTACTAGATCGGTTGGATCGTGAAGACGTCCGATTACATCAACCACGTTAACCTAACTCTTCCGCTTTTGGTCTACGAGGGTACGTTGACACACTCTTCCCCCTCTCGTTGCTATGCATCTCCTAGATAGATTTTGCGTGAGCGTAGATTTTTTTTTGAAATTGCATGCTACATTCCCCAACAATTGCAACATCGCTTTTTTGGTGTTGCAGAGGCGTAGTTGATGCAAGCTTGCCAGATTACAACGCCGATGATGTTTCTGAAATATAGCAAATATGGTGATGCACCATAGATGCGCGAGACAGGGGGCTGCTGGGGACTGCAACCTCGTTGATGTTTGTGAAACATAGCTAATGTTGCGATGCGCGAGCTGAAGGGACCCTGGAGGTTGATCGATCACGGCTGATGTGGGGGAGTCGGTGGATAATTGGAAGTTATCAGTCAACCGACACTTAGCATGCTCCAACATTTAAGGAGTTATCTCTCAAAAAATTCCATTTGAGCAGAAAAGAGAGCTCCTCCTCAAAGCTTCTCAATCCTCCTCTCACATGTATTAATATCACAAGCGCCACCGTGCCACCTGATTAGCGCCAACCTTGCTACAAAAGCACCCCACTATTGCGCGGTTGCGCCCCAGGCCAAACCCTAGCCACGCTGCCCATTTCCCCCAGGATGAGCCGCGATCCGCCGCCCTCCAGCATCCCTACCTCAAAATAGCAAGTCTTGAGCTTAATTAGAAAATGCATTCAAATTGTTGCATGTAAAGCACCTCAATATAATTATCAACTGATATGTAGCCGACAAAGTAGTAATAGCATTTTGGTAGGGCTGACTTAGGGCATCTTCAAGGCAGACCCGTAAACCTCCCGCAACCATCCGGACCGCCCCGACCTGTATCGGGCCATGGGACGGTCCGGACGTGATTTGTCCCGCAAATTGGAGACAAAAGTGTGGGAGGTTTGCAGGACTCAGAACAACCGAAACATAGGACTTCGACACCCCCGGCCCACCCAATCCCCCCTCCCGGTCCCATTTCCTTCCACTCCGACACTTCTCCCCCTTGCTTTGCATCCGCGCCCTCCACCTCCGCCCCCGCTGTTGTTCGTCTTCGGCTGCCACAGAGGCATTGCCGGGCGTCCACAACTAGCACCGACACGCCCGCTCGCCGTTCCAACGGAGCTTTCAGCCCTGGAGCCGTTTGTACCCAGGTACACTCTGCCCCCTGTCGATGACCTCCATGGCGGGCACCACGCCCGACAGGTGTTCGGTCAAATGTGATTGAGCTTATTTTCAAATGCTATGTCCTTTTTAGAGTATGAAGGATGGTGAGCTACTCGACCATGGCGGATGAGTTGTTGGGTGATGCGTGGCTGGCCGTATCCGTGGATTTCATAGGCAGGACCAGAGAGCCGCCCTTCTGGGAGCAAGTGCATGAAAAGTTTCACGCATGAAAGCACATTTTGCGCCCTACGACGTGTACATCACGCGACCACGCAACGTGAGGTCGTTGTCGTATCGTTGGCACGCTATCCAGGTCGGCATCATCAAGTTCTGCAACTTGGTCAGTTAGCTCGAGGCAAGGTGGCCATTGCACGCGGGCATGGAGGAGAGGGTAAGTTTTACTTCCTCTTGCTAAACTTACTGATTGATTCATTCACTCAGTGTTGATCTACATATTATATGTAGCCCACACGCGTCGTCATGTTGTACCGCAGGTCAGCGGGACGGTCATTTATGTGCACACACTGTTGGATGAAGCTGAAGGGGAAATATGTGTGGGAGGACATGATCCCTTCCTGGAAAACTTGTTGGACATTCGGGATCTAGTCGAATTTGAGACCTTGTTGTACTAGACTTAATTTGCATGCTATGTGTGGATGATTTATGCTATTTTCTATCCGAATTTTGATAAATATCGGACGGTTTGCATGAATTTCGTCCGGTTAGTTAAAATGCGGTTTGAAATGTATGCGACTAGTGTTGTATGGTTGCCTCCCGTGTCCGCAGACTGATTTCCCTGTGCACGGACGGATGCGGGAGGTTTTTTGCAGTTTGCTGTTGGAGATCCCCTTAAGCCTGCTAAAGGTCACTGGCGCTTGATTTTTTTTTCAATTGCCAAACAGTAAAAGCGAACAACCTCGCAAAAGAAAAAATAAATAGTAAAAGCGAACAAATACTTGATCACGCTGTATAAACATGCCAATCTAGTTTCATAGGAATCATAAACCCTTCCTCTGTTAACTTGGTCATGGATGACCAAATCACAAAACCAACCATTGGCCGGCTTACAAATGGCCTCAACGACATGTCCATACCATCCTCTGGACGCAGTTTCCAAGGCCCCCAGCATGTTTCTTTTTTGTTGCATGCATCTTATTATCAACTTTGCCATCCGCTATAAAAAGGGAAGGAATAGGCCTCTCATCAGTCATCACCACCGCAAGCAAAGTCTAATACAGTTTATACTTACTCCGCGTCCGCAGCACCTGCATCTGCAATGGCGAAGAACCACGGAGCCGCCGCTCTCCTGATCGCGTCCCTTCTCGTGGTCGCGGTCACCCTCGCCGACGCCAGGATCACCGTGCAGGTGCAGCGCCACAGCGTTAACGGAGGTACGTCCATGTCAACCGTCTTGTCCACCCACGCACCCAGTTGATCTGCATGCATGCACACTCATGACTCTGACCCTTTGGACGGGCGTCTGTGCGTCTTGCAGGTTATGCGGCGAAGGCGGTGCCGGCGCTGACGTGCAACAAGGTGAACGCGGTGCAGTCGGGAGACACCTGCTCCTCCATCGCGGAGGGCGCCGGACTGGCCCAGGAGGATTTCCTGGGCTTCAACCCCAACATCAACTGCGTCAAGATCTTCCTTGGCCAGTGGGTTTGCCTTGACGCATCTGCTGCTTAACCACTTGTGTTTTGAGCCAAACATCAACCGATGCCAATGAGCAGTGGGTCTGCTTAACGCATCGTTGGTTGTTGCTACTATGAATAAAGGAGGCTAGTCGATCTTCCGTGCACCTCCATCACTACTTAATTTTGTTTTTCAACGACGCCCAACATGGGACCATGATAGTGTCAGACAAAGTTTCAAGAGCAAAGTAAACTAAAATGCCGGGATTACCAGCTGGTAGCAATATAAGAACATGAAACACATAAACCTCCCAAAAAATAGTTGTACTAAATCAAGGACAATATGGATCGGAGGGAGTAGCAAAGTTTAAAACTAAGAGCAAATGTCTTTTTTTTTTTGCGTGACTAAGAGCAAATGTTGCGGATCGTAGAGCTATGTCTAAAAGAACAACTGCAACATGGACAAGACATGAAAGGTTTAAGAATGATGGAATATTTCACAGCCTGAGAAAACTACCGAGAAATCATGTATGGAAATGTTTGCAACTTTTGGGATAAAACGTGTGTCCTGTTGGATGACTTGGTTTGAATTGTTGTGAGCTGTTTAAGATGTTCATGTGAACCACTACTGCATATCAGAATAGCACTGACCCCTCCCATGACCATGTGTCGGTGATGTGCATTAGCACTGATCGACCACCCGAGACGCGTTGGTGATATGGCTTTTGGGGCTGAATGCTTCTCACAGACGGGTCCAAAAAACGACCGGTTAGTGATCATGTGTTCCAACGGCCAAAATGGCACATGACAAGTGCTACAAATTCATACAACATTTACTTAATGGCAGAACAACAAAGCAACCCTCAAATTCATCACAGATCCCCTTAAGAGCATCTCTAGCAGACCCCGTAAAATCCCGACCCGCAAAACACGTTTGCAGTTCGACGAGGATCTCGTTCGCGGGTCGAAAACGTGCGCGGCCGAACAGAAACCGTATATGGAACTGCATAATTTGAAAAAAAGTTTCGCGGGAGAATTGCAACCGTAGTAGTTCATCACATACTAACATATACTACATGATCAAACACTAATTCATTACAAACACTAGTTCATACTACATACTACATTCACTACTAGTACTAGAGGGGGTGGGGATCTCACGGCGGTGAGCTCGCGCCATGGACGACGCAGTGGAGGAGCTCAATCCTCCTCGTCGGAGCTGCCGAGGTCGATGTACTTCTCCTTCTGCTCCTCGCGGATGCGCCGCCACTCGTCGTCCTTCTCCTTGGCGGCAAGGTTCGCCACGACCACCTGCTGGAACACGAGGTCTTCCAGCTCCTCGTGGTGGCGACGGCGCTCCGCCTCCTCACACAAGCTGCGTTCGGCAATGGCGGCCGCGACAGCGTCGACATCGGCGATGAAGTCCTCGGGCCCGACGACGCCGCGTCTCCCGATCTCCTCGGGCTCCTGCTTGACGGCGACGACCTCGATCTCCTCCGGCTCCTCCGACCACTCCCTCTTCATGGGGAGAAGGCTCATGCCGGAAGAGGAAGAGCTCGCGCAGTGGGAAGATCTCTCGGCGGAGGACGAGCCCGCGGCCGAGGAGGGAGTATGCCCGTGCCGACGGTTGTATTCCTCCGTCTCGCATACGCGGAAGCTCAGCGGCGGCGAGAGGCCCCTGTTCATCCATTTCCTCGCCCGGCGCTTTCTCGCGCCGTCCGAGCGGACACGCCGCTCGCGCTCGGGGTCACCACCCCCGCCGGACCTGCTCCCGGAGCCGCGGGCAGAGCTCCACATGCGGCCCCACATGGCGGCGAGAAATGTGAGGAGGGGAATGGGGAATTGCAGAGAGACGTGGCGGCGGGGGGATAGGGTTTCGACCCGCAAATGCACCGATAACCCGTAGATATACTGCTTGGGGGCCTTTTGTAGGCCGCGGTAAAACAAATTACAGGTCGGGCGATATACGGGCTCTGTTCTGGCCAGAAAATTGGGTCGAGCCCGTATGCTCACCGGAATTTTGCGGGTTTGCGACTTTTGCAGGGTCTGCTAGAGTTGCTCTAAGCTTCTTGATCTTACCCTTGGTGGCCTCCTTCTCTCTAAGCATATATGCAGTCAACAACTATAGCTTCCTTTTCTCTTCCTTCAACTTGTCCCACCTCTCTTTCTCTTCCTTTGCCTTGAGCACCCGATGTATTCTTGTGGCTAGATTGTCAGCCAGGTGACGGGGTTGAATCCGGCGGATCTCAGGTAGGGGGTCCCGATCTGGTGATCTTAGCTTGATGGTAACCGGACAATGAGGGACACGATGTTTTACCCAAGTTCAGGCTCTCTCGAAGAGGTAAAACCCTACGTCCTGCTTCTGTTGTATTGATTTTGGATGGCGTACAAAGTATATGATGATCTGCCTCGAGATCATATGTGTATGTCTCTAACTTAACCGTATGGACTAAACCCCTTGGCTTATATAGGCACCGGGGGTACCTAGAGTTACATGTAGGTCGGTTACATATAGGGATAAATATGCCAATGATTCAAACGTGTCTTCAAGCGTCCGCCAAGTCTTCGGAGGATTTCATCTTGAGTACGCCATGGGTCATGGCAAACATGGCCCATTCTTCGGTTGTCTGGCGGTCCTCTGCCCTACCCATGACTGATAGGCCGATGTGGTTAGCACCCAGTAGTCCAGGCCACTGTCACCAGGTTCTTCTTCTCCAGCTCCGCCTTCACGTCACCCAGAGCCAACTATGCATTGGCTAACTAGGTCATTGCTTGCTCCTCCTCAACCACTATATTGGCAAAGTCGCATTTGAAAAATGTGGGCTCATTCCTCATATTTTCTTGGTCTCCCATTATCTTGAAGTTTTTTAAGCATTAACTACATTTCCTCTAAGACTCTCTCTTCTCCCGCTCATACATGCACCCTATCTTATGTAGGCTCATCTTTAGAGACTCTGGCCACTAAGGATCTAAACCACTCTAGAAAGCTACACTTAAGTTCTTCCTATCAAATTTAAGGAAAGAAGCAAAGTAGACTTCAACATATGGGAAAATCTTGGTTTAATGCAAACAAAGATTACAACTAAAAAAGCCAAGATGTATGATCTTTGAAACCAAATTAGACTTAAGCCATTTGATAGTACTATTGCTAGTGTTATAATTAAAACCATGATTTTATAAATAATAAAATCCATATTTACTATTGTTAGTATACTGTTATAACAAATTGGCCAGTTAACAGTACAACTACTACTATCATAACTAAATAAATTACATCAAATTGTCACAAAGCACTATACTTTTAATACTACAGTTATAACTACATAAATTACACTAAAATTCTCACATCCCAAATAACTGAAATGATTGTTATTATTAACTCAAAAAATGGTTTTGTTCACATAGCAATATAATTTAGAATGTCACAGAAGAAAAACATGCTACATTTCCTAATCTTACAGCCACTATATTGTCTAATGTCACACATAACTAATTATTGATTAATATCTCATTCTAGTAATTTGGTATTAATCTTCTCTGCGCAAGCCAGAAACTTCCTGTCTCTGTCCAATGATCCAAAGGTTACAAGCTTCTCGCAAGGAGATCGGTGCAGACACTCAGCAGGCAAATCTTCAGCAAGTTAGCCCTATTCCTTATATTAGATGGGCGTAGGTAGCTAAAACAGAAACAAATCGGCTTCAATCGAGATATGGATAAGAATCCCCATTTCCCCCAAAACCTTAACTCTACGGGAGAGGGGGGAGGGGGGGGAGGGGAGGGAGGGAGGAGAGAGATCTTCTGCTGATGGAGTCATCATTGAACGAGCTAGCGAGGTCAACTTACGAAACCATGCCATTCGCGGTGGCGCTAACCCGACGAGTCGGCGCGTCGAGAGCTTTGTTCAGAAGCAGTTGGGGAGTGGGTGGGAATGAAATGCAACGGGAGTGCCCATCCTAAACGGCTAGGAGACATCGCTAATGTCTGCCTCCTCACTCCCAGTTTCCCTCACCACGTGGCCTCGACAGGTGGGCCCGATCAGTCAGGTTTGTTGTTAGTCATCTCTGGAGCGGTGCGACTTTTTACTCGCTACAGAGATTGTGGTTTTGTGTGAATTTTGGCCAAAGCGGTGGCAATTTGTTACCCTAGCCCCATATGTGGCAGTTCTCGGCAATTTACTTTCATTTTGAAGGTCCTCTTAGGACATTCTTGAGTGCAGAGCACGGACATCAAAGCCTCTTAGTCTCGAGACACGGAGAGCTTATTCGGTTTGGAGGAATTTTGGAGTATTTCTACAGGATTTTTTTCCTATATTGAGCATTTGTTTCATAGGAATAGAAGTGCTAGATTCCTAAGGATTATGCCCATATTGACCTAATCCCTAAGGATTTTTTAACTGAATTCCCGAGGATTCTTAGTATTAGGTGAGACTTCATGGAAAATTCCTAAGAATTAAAGTGAACATGACATTTCAACCATTTACTTTTCCTATACCTATGATTTGAGAATATTGTAAAACGAATGAGCCGTGAAATATGTACTTGTATCAAACATGGAGCTACGATGATAAAATCCTCAGCCAAAATCGTTCCAAGACGGTTGTACTCACACTAGTACTCCCTCCGTTTCTTTTTACTCCGCATATAAGATTTGGTCAAAGTCAAACTACACAAAGTTTGACCAAATTTATATAAAAAAATATGAACATCTACAATACTAAAACTATATAGTATGAAAATACGTTTCATGATGCATCTGATAATATTGATTTCATCTTGTGAATGTTTATATTTTTTAATATAAAGTTAGTCAAACTCTATGAAGCTTGACTTTGACCAAACCTTATATGCGGACTAAAAAGAAACGGAGGGAGTATATAACAAAACAAATACTCTCTCCTTTTCGGTTTATAGGGCTTATCTCAAAATTTTAATTTTTCCATTTTATAAGGCTCAATTTGGTTGTTTCCCATCACATGTTCAGATTCCAAGGTGCATTAAACCATTGCATGCAAGTTTTAAGAGAAAATTGACCAATGCATGTAATTTATGCGTGCATGCATTGCAATTAATGCATTAGTAAGCATACTTTTTTGAGGAAAACAAGAGCATTAATTGGGTGCTTTTGCAAACTCCAAAAGGTATTCCACCACTCACCATCTACCTTGGTTGGTAAGATTTTTGAATTGAGTCTTATAAACCGGAAAGAAGGGAGTAGTTGATCAGGCCGTATAAGCATGCCAATCTAGTTGCATAGGAATCATAAACCGTTCCTCTGTGTTCACTCGGTCATGGATGACCAAACCACAAAACGAACCACTGGCCGGCTTACAAATGGCCTGAACGACATGTCCATATTATCCACGCTCTGGACGCAGTTTCCAAGGCCCCGGGCATGTTTCTTTTTGTAGCATGCATCTTATCGACTTTGGCTCTCTCATCATGCCCAGGCTATAAAAAGGAAAGGACTAAGCCTCTCTCCATCATCACCACCGCAAGCAGACCCTAATAACTAAAGTTCAACCTTCCTTAGCGTCGGCAGTATCTGCATCTGCAATGGCCAACCACGGAGTCGCCGCTCTCCTGATCGCGTCCCTGCTCGTGGTGGCAGTCACCCTCGCCGACGGCAGGATCACCGTGCAGGTGCAGCGGCACAGCGTTAGCCGAGGTACGTCCATGTCAACCGATCAGCACCATCCAGTTGATCTGCATGTGTAGCAGTGGCCAAATGTGCATGTGCGTTTCGCAGGGTATGCGGCGAAGGCGGTGCCGGCGCTGACGTGCAACAAGGTGAATGCGGTGCAGACGGGCGACACCTGCTCCTCCATCGCGGACGGCGCCGGTCTGGCCCAGGAGGATTTCCTGGGCTTCAACCCCAATATCAACTGCGAAAAGATCTTCCTTGGCCAGTGGGTCTGCCTCGACGCATCTGCTGCTTAACACACATAGTTGTATGTAGTACGAATAAGGAGGTGATCGCTCTCCACGCACCAGCCAAAGTTTGCCGACCTTTTTTCCTGCCAGACCTTGTTGAGTAATGTCGGCTTCAGTTCACCATTTGATACAGAAATACTACATACTCCGTGTGTTCCTAAATAGACCTTTTAGAGACTTTAATATAGACTACGCAACATTCGAAAATATGTCTATATATAGCCGTATGTAGTCTGTATTGAAATCTCTAAAAGCCTTATATTTAGAAATGAATGGAGTAGTTTCCTAAGAGCATCTTCACCGCGGACCTTTAAACCGCCCGCAACTGTTCAAATGTGTTTTTGCCATTCAAATCGGTACGGACGCACTTTTTGTTGTAAATA
>NC_041385.1:582666308-582694110 GCF_002162155.2 Triticum dicoccoides
TGCTTCTATGCGGACGCTGCATCCTGAGAAATCAACTCCGGCCGTTGTGCCATATATATTGAAGCGGGCTAAACGGTCCTTCGCATAACCTTGCCGCGGCTATTTAACCCCTGCGCCGGTGATGCACATCCGCACTTCGTCCTCTCCGAGCCCTCCCCCCTCCTATCTAAGCCCTTCCAACTCCAGCGACGATGCCGAAGTCATGGTTCTCCGCGCCGGCAATCAGAGGCAGTGGCAATTCTTCACGAGGCGGATCTTGGCGCCACCGCCCTCGCTCTCCGGGCCCCTCGGCATCCACAACAGACGGCTCCTCTAGTAAGAAGGAGATCGTTATCTCATCTAGCGACGAGGAGGACTAGACGCCGCAGTTGCTGCACCGCCTCCTCGCGGAGGCTACTGTGACGGACGAAGAATTCTTCCATCAGATGGAGATCAAACGGAGAGATCGTTCCGTCAGATGGGCCCAGCGCCACCATCACCGGCGCATGTCAATGAGGAGCGACCGTCTCTGCCGCACTACCGCGTGAAGCAGGAGTCAGTGCCCCACTTCGGTAGGTCAAGGAGGAAACCGCCCCCACCCCACAACCACGGTGTCCAAATAAAACAGTGCATCAAGGAGGAGCCCACACCACCACCGCCACACAGTCGGTACACCCGCATTGATGGGCCTGTGTCGTCGCCCGACCAGAACCGTCGCCCTGGCAAGGAGGAGTTGCCGCCCGTGATGAGGAAGGCGCGGGGACGCATCGTCCACTACCTCGGAGGTGGCGATTACAGTGGTCCCTCGGGCTCGAGGGCTATCGGGTCCGAGGAGGAGCTCTTGGCGAGGCAACAGGCGCGGTACAAACGGTGCAACACCGCCCGCCGCAACACGTTCGCCAAGTCCGAAGCGGCGCCGGAGTGGGTCCGCAACGACCCGGACCTCGCCTCTGCATGGGCCCTCGACCGCTCCGTCACCACCACGAAGACGGTCGCCAAGGGCCACCGCTGCCTTGACGACAAGCTCGTCAAGATCGACGAGGAGTGGTCGCTTAGCATCTCTTATGTCAACCCCCGCGGGGGCAAGGCTGCCATCAAAGCTCCGCGGACGTCGTCTGCATTGGCCGCCGCGGCCCTCCACACCGTGAAGAGGTAGCGGAGCGGCTCCTCCGCGAGAGGCAGGCAACCGCCGGACAAGGTTGTCGCGGCCATCTGACGCCCTTCCACCACTGGAGGGACGATGACGACGGCACGGACGACGATGACGGTGCGGCAGGGCAGGGCAGCCACGCGTATGAGGTGGTTGTCCCGTATAGGGTTTAGAATTATCGTTTTTAGTTTTTAGTAAATGATCGAAATATCAACCTTTTTATGTAAAATTATGTCCGAACTTCAATGAAAACATGTCGTGTTTGATGAACTTTGTCCGGTTTGTTCAAACCCGGCTTGAGATGTATGCGGCTAGCATTGTTGGCGAGCTCTCGCATCTGTGTCCACGGACTGATCCCCCTACTCGCGGGCGGATGTGGTGTTCGATTTGCTGGTCAGCGTTGAAGATGCCTTAAGTACTACTTTTTTTCGAATTAAGATGTTTTGGACTTAGTATTATGGACCATTGAAATGAATGAACAAACACACTAAACTGCATCTATACATTCAATTCAATTAAAAAAGAGTATAATAAACTTATTTTGCTAAAATAGGGCTCCTCCGCGAGACGTCGTCTGCATTGGCCGCGGCGGCCCTCCACACCGTGAAGAGGTAGCGGAGCGGCTCCTCCGCGAGAGGCAGGCAACCGCCGGACAAGGTTGTCTCGGCCATTTGACGCCCTTCCACCGCTGGAGCGACGACGACGACGGCACGGACGACGATAACGGTGCGGCAGGGCAGGGCGGCCACGCGTACGAGGTGGTTGTCCCGTATAGGGTTTAGAATTATTGTTTTTAGTTTTTAGTAAATGATCGAAATATCAACCTTTTTATGCAAAATTATGTCCGAACTTCAATGAAAACCTGTCGTGTTTGATGAACTTTGTCCGGTTTGTTCAAACCCGGCTTGAGATGTATGCGGCTAGCATTGTTGGCGAGCTCTCGCATCTGTGTCCACGGACTGATCCCCCTACTCGCGGGCGGATGTGGTGTTCGATTTGCTGGTCAGCGTTGAAGATGCCTTAAGTACTACTTTTTTTCGAATTAAGATGTTTTGGACTTAGTATTATGGACCATTGAAATGAATGAACAAACACACTAAACTGCATCTATACATTCAATTCAATTAAAAAAGAGTATAATAAACTTATTTTGCTAAAATAGGGCTCCTCCGCGAGACGTCGTCTGCATTGGCCGCGGCGGCCCTCCACACCGTGAAGAGGTAGCGGAGCGGCTCCTCCGCGAGAGGCAGGCAACCGCCGGACAAGGTTGTCTCGGCCATTTGACGCCCTTCCACCGCTGGAGCGACGACGACGACGGCACGGACGACGATAACGGTGCGGCAGGGCAGGGTGGCCACGCGTACGAGGTGGTTGTCCCGTATAGGGTTTAGAATTATTGTTTTTAGTTTTTAGTAAATGATCGAAATATCAACCTTTTTATGCAAAATTATGTCCGAACTTCAATGAAAACCTGTCGTGTTTGATGAATTTTGTCCGGTTTGTTCAAACCCGGCCGGCTTGAGATGTATGCGGCTAGCATTGTTGGCGAGCTCTCGCATCCGTGTCCACGGACTGGTCCCTTTACTTGCGGACGGATGTGGTGTTCGATTTGCTGGTCAGCGTTGAAGATGCCTTAAGTACTACTCCCTCCGTCCGGAAATACTTGTCGGGGAAATGGATAAAATTGAATGTATCTAGAACTAAAATATTTCTAGATACATCCATTTCTCCGACAAGTATTTTTGAACGGAGTGAGTACTTTTTTTTCAAATTAAGATGTTTTGGACTTAGTATTATAGACCACATACGGATTGAAATGAATGAACAAACACACTAAACTGCATCTATAATCATTCAATTCAATTAAAAAAAGAGTATAATAAACTTATTTTGCTAAAATAGGGTTCAAAAATCAAAAAGCTTGATAGTGCGTGTCGCACTAACATATACATCAGCATCCACAATCAAATTTCCAAATAGTTTGTGCTAGTGTGCCCATGCCGTGCACCGACTCCAGGTTGCACGTCCTATGGTATGGTAAAGACAGACAAACTGGGTTAGGGTCAGGCCGGTGCCTCCGAGGAGGCAATACGGGCATCAGCGCAAGTCCCTTTAAGCAGGGAGAGACCGTTCAGCTCTAGCGGTATGGGACTAAAATAAACCTGAGCACAGTAGCACACCTACGGCTCGTATCGGGCCGAGATCACGTCAAGCTTCTACAGGCCTCGAGGCCCGTGGCCCATGTAAGCACGATGGTTTTCCTTCGAAAACTAAAAACAAATAAGCACAATGGTGGCTGACAGCGTGGCCAGCAAATGTCGACGGCGATCGAGCGAGTTTGTCAGCCTTCCATCTGCGAGGCTACCAAGGCACAAATATTTGGTTCTGGAAGACGAGATCGAGCCTGAAACCTTGGCTGCTCTTCTTGCCGTCTTGCGTAACTGCGGTGTCCCCGAGTGATGCTTGGCCTACTCTTTACTTGCATTTATACAGAGGAGAACATGTTTTTTTTTTAAAAAAAGGAGGATGATCCCGGCCTCTGCATCCGGGCGATGCATGCGGCCATTTTATTAATTATTCTCACAAGACCTTACAAAGTCATACAACAGCAAGACTAAAGCCACCGTCTAAGCAACAACTGTCGCTACACCTATCCAATTGATGAAGGGGCGCTGATAGCCTGGGCCTAATACCAAACAGACATCGCAGCCAAACCTAAACATCTAAGACCTGAGGTCCCAACCAGAACGCCTGCCTGGTATGGGGCACCTACCAGTCCGGCTCACTCCTCAACCAGGACGTCTGCCGGGTATGAGGCCGCCGCAGCCACCTGCCATGAGTCCATCTTCAGAGTTGTACTGTCGCATCTACCGTGCCAGGTCTCTCTACCATCGACGCCACCACGACGCCAGACAGCGCCGTCCTCCTGCGCGAGTCCATCCTCCCACATCGAACTCTGAATCTGCACTGCACCGCGCCGTCAAGATCCGTCGCCATCAATGTGTAAGATGAAGCACCGCTCCACCAAAGAAGCCGTCCGCTGGTCCCGCGAAGTCGAGTGCACCTCCAAGAATGCCGCCCCAAAGGGGGTTACGACACATGAATGCCGCCAACATCCGATCAGCTGATCTAGGGTTTTCCCCAGAGGTATTGAGTGGAGTTGGGAGCTTCACCTCGATGATGCCTTCATAAAGGAAACGATGATAAGGGCATCGTCATCACCGGCTCCGGCCATCAACCGAAGACCAGGTTTTCACCCGGATCCGCCCTAAGAAATCCACCCAACAACCTGTGCACCGTCTCGACCGCCTTCAAAGCCCCAGATCCAGCCGCCTAGATCCGGCGATCAACCGCAGCAACAGTGCCACCATGGGATCCCTGGCGCACCGGCCACTGCCTGAGTGTGCCACCACTAGAGCCTAGGAGGAGGGCTCCCACCCCGCCTCGCCAAGCCGCGAGAGCCGGCGAGAAGGATCCCACGCGCTCGTCACCGTCTCTGATCCGAACCAATCCAAAGCAGATCGCCATCACAGATTCGCCTTGGACAGGGACTGCACCACGCCATGCCGCCGCGGGAAGCCTTAGCTTCAACAGCCGCCACCCTCCAGGGCCGCCGCCCCGGGATCCAGACAGAACCTCGCCGCTGCCACCGGCCAAGTTCCGCCACCGCCGAGCAGCCACTGCGACCTCCGCCGCCATGCCGCCGACGGATCTGGGCGAGGATAGCCATCCTCCCCGAGGACACACGCTGTAGCCTCTTCTCCGCGTACTCGCACGAGAAGCCACCGTGGCCTCGTCCCCACCCCTCGCCGAATGCCGCGCACGTGCCGCCCCGCCGCGGGCGAAGGCCGCCGCCACGAGGAGACCCGCACGCAGCCGCCACACAGTTCGGCGTCGACCCATCTGCAGCCGTGCCATGGGCCCGCCGCAGTCAAGATAGTCGCCGCCGCGCCGCCAGGATCCGCGCACCCCGGCGCCTCCGCTTGGACTGGCCGCTCCTGCAAGCCACAAACACGAGGAGGGGAGAAGGCCCCCGCCGCCAGCCACCGCGGGGGCTTTGCCCCGGCGGTGGTGGCCGGCGGCGGCGGGGAAGGGGAGGAGGAGGAGGGCTAGCGGCAAGGGGTGGCGGCGCCGCCCGTGTCGCCCTCGGGGGCTAGGTTTCCTTACAGAGGAGAACATGTGGGTACGATACCAAATGGAAAACTGGAACAGTCCCCGTACCGCGATCGAACTTACTCGTGCAATAGGAGATGTAAAGTGAGATCACAGTCATCACACCCAGCAAAAACTAGCGCACGCAAAAACGACGGCCGACGGCTGGACAAGCAGTAACTAGAGTCAACTGATACGATAGGACGATCAAAGAGATCCAAGGCGGATCTACGTGTCCTATTCCTCTTCTCGTATTCGACACGCTAGAACAGGGCGTCCAAAGGAAAAATATCAATGGAATAGAGAAAACCACACCACATCAAATAGGCTACAACGCCATATAAACCAGACACTGGAACCATTCTTTAGATTTACACATCACCACCATTTAGATGTCTTTCGGTAAACACCACAACCATTCAAACGTGACAGTTGTGACACGAAGACACTGACATCATCATAACCATTTGGACATGTCGATTCTACAGCCCAGAAGCAGTGTTCATGAGCAGAACTTGCCATTCCGATACATGGCTGAAAGAGTTAGCGTCGTTAACGAAGTCGTGACCTTCTGTAGTTGGCGAGGATTTCCTTCACAGGAGACAAAAAGGATCGCTCAATACGGCAACAAAATCTTTTGCATTAACCATCAGCAGTGCCAGTGTGCCCCGTCGTAAGAAGGAAACATGCAAGCTTCTTCACCAGGAGAAATTGCAGGCTCAGCTAGCTGTACTTCACTCAACTCGCCCATCACTTCCTCAAGCTGTTGGAGATGGTGATAAAGATAGTTAGATTATGGATATCACTAAGACAACTATTCTAGGGCTAAGCACCAAACACAAGGAAGTGTCCAAGGAAACACAGTGTAGACTAGCGACAGAGGAAAAAAAAGGCTACAGATCTTAGGGTACCTTCGAAATATGCGTCAAAAAGTAATCATGGTGGTGCTTGCTTGACTTGGATTCAGTAGCATGAACTGTTTCCTGCATTAACCAAATGAATTTAACAAATCACATGGAGTGGTCAGTCACGTGCGGTAATAATATACTGATGAATCATGCTTGCATTGCGTCATTTCAACAGCAGACAAAACAAAGGTTCCCCAAAAAACGGACACACCCAGAGTGCTGTCCTCGTGTAGATAAAACCGATTGGAGACATGAAAAACAACCCGTTTAGGCATGCACACAATTTTGCACTAATTGTTCGGTTTAAGATCATACAATTCTTATGCTTAAATGCAAAATACGCTCAATTTCAAGCCTATATACTGAATCTAAAAGCATAAAACTTAAAAAATTCAACAGATCAAGATCAAGCATGGAGATGATACTTCCGAAGCTAGCAAAATAAACATTTCCTTTTCTCCAAGCAGGTTGACAAAAAATATTAAACAAAAGGCTCTGTCTGTGAATGCACAAACAAAAAGGAATACAGGTAGTCCATAAGAAGGCAAAAAATGGTCATAGTTGGTACACAACAATTGTGCTACCTCATCAATGTAGAAGTCAAAGTCTGCACTGGATGTGATCTTTCCGTAATTGTCAACGGCATGAGTTTTGCAGGTGTACGCCAGAAGGATTGCCCTGTCCATATGCAAGTTAAAATCCCTAAAACTCTTAACATAATCAGTCAAACATAAAAAATAAATAACTATACAGACCTTAGAGTGTTCTCATCCAATTTCATGTGCTGCGCAAGTCTGCCAATGGTTATCACTGAAAACACTTTTAGAAAGCTTCTGATATCCCCAAGAAATAGCTGTTGCTTCACTTCATCAAGAAACAGCTTCAACTGAAGACGATATACATCCTGGACAGTAAGCAATTTAGGGCTTGTTTTGTTAACAGAAGTGAAATTACAAGCTAAGCCAAAGAAAGCAACTTCTCTACAATTCCATAAACCACTGAGCCAAAGAAATACAATCGAAGCAACTTCTCTATAATTTCATAAGCCACGAGTACATGCCATGCCAGAAACCAGAAAATGGTGTTGAAACTGAAAAACTGCTGGTCAGAATCTAGTACTAAGGTCGAATTAGTACATATATATTGACATAAAACATTCCGTTGTACAAAAAAGTTCATAACAGATGTTCACAGGCTACAATAGTGTAACCTCATCTATATATGTGCCCAATTTATGTTTCTATGTATTTCCTTAAGTATATACTCCCTCCGTTCCAAAATAGATGACCCAACTTTGTATTAACTTTGTACTAAAGTTAGTACAAAGTTGAGTCATCTATTTAGGAACGGAGGGAGTAACTGTGAACTGATTAATACTGCTGAGAATTTTTACTAGGTTTATATTCGTTTTTCTAATCCCTGGTAGTTACATAGAAACTTCTCTTACTAAACCATGCTGTTCCTTTTTTTTGTTACTTCACGGTGTGGTACCAGGCTAATACAGCTCATGCTGTGGAAGACAGGGGCTTATGGGGTTACCATTTCCTTTAACTTATCCCATTCAAACTGTACCAAACCGGACTGTTGATGGAATTATTGCCCATGGCAACTCAAGGCCCTCGATACTTCTTAATGCTTATTTTACCCGGTATGCTATCGGCGCCAGTGTCAAAAGTTGTGGGGTTTCAGCTGATCACTTTGGCCTTTCAATGACAAAGGTTGTGCAAACATATACTGATGCACTAAAAATGGAACTAGCAGCTTCCTGGAGATGATAAACAAGCAAAGATACACTCTATGTTCCCAGCCTAGAAACGCCTTGGTACCTAACCCAATCTGGGATACAACAAAATATATATACAAAAGAAGAATACCGTTGCTATATTAGCTTTAGATAATACCTGGTTGTAGTTTGTGAATGGCTCTTTTAAAACTGGAGGCCATGCAGCAATGAACTTGGGGCAGGCAAGGGAAAAGAGTTCATCATAATGTGCCTGATCATCACCTCTAAGCATCTTTTCCATTTCGGTACCATACTTCCCCTTCAGCTCAATGCTAACATCTTCAGCTATTACATTGTTCTGTGGGCACAATGAGAGGCAGATTGCCAATAGTGCATACATCTGCTCATTCTTCTTCAGTACAAAGTCATACTGCGGAGACTTCTCATGGTATTGCTTATACTTCAGGATATACAGCAGAATTTTGTTGAATTGATGTATCACGTCAGCATACCTAGATCAGCCCAGAAACATGGTGAATCAGTTAAAAGCAGTTCCAGCTTGGACAATATCAAGATGCTGAAGTGCAACTAATAGCATGTGCCACTTGCACGTCACATAGCAACATATTCTCATCTTTGTACAACTGAAAAGCATGCTCCAAATTATTGATCGCGTGATATCACTTATTAGAAGAACATGATAGCCAAGCACTTTGGAGTAAGCACAGAAAACACGAATACTTTATCAGGTATATATCACTCATCAGAAACCCACGAAAATCAAGCACTTTGAGTTAAGCATGGGAAACAAGAATAATTTACTGGCAATCAATTACCATAGACTAGCGTAAACACAGTAGGCACAAAAAGAAAAACTGCAGCAAAAGCTTTACCCGTAAGACGACATGATGTTAAACTACAATTATACATTTTTGCTAACTCACTCCAAGCTTAAAGTACACAACAATAGGACCGCGTATGGAATTGTCACATATGGGGAAACAACACAACCAGTCATTATTTGTACAAAGTAGAGGAGCTACAATTATCATATCCCATAATAAAAAATAAGTGCACTTCAGTCTTTGTAGAATGCAATATAAATATATATGGTGAAAAGGCTCAAGCTAGTGTATTACACACCTGCGCATCATGAAGTTGGCAAAACCATAGTAGTAGATAGTGGAAATGTAGCTCCCAGTCACAGTGGTGTAGACACCCTGCTGGCCAATATCTATAGGCAACAAGCACCTCAGCCCAGTATGGTAATCCCCTATCAGGCAATGCACCCTCAGCAGCCCAATCATGCTGTAGTACCCCAGCATCTTCAACACATTGCTCCCACCCTGCTTGTGCTCATACCCATTCATCATCGTGAACTGCTCAAGCCCCTCATTCTCCCTCTCCAGGATCTCTCTGATCATCGAATTCTCCACAAGTGCCTTCAAGTAATTAAAAACCCCATATACACTCCATGCCTGTAAAGAAGACTATTAGTTAGGAAACACTACCACCAAAAAAGCCATCAAAATTCAAGCTAGACTTAACCTTAGAAACACCCAACCAAGTATGACTGATAGACATATTTTAAGGAATGCCCTCACAAGTCACAACTCAATATCAAAAGCAAGAACCACCTGTGCAGAACACATTTATGAATAACTCATGAAAACTAGCGTAACCAACTGAGAGTACAATTGAACAAACAATGTGCAGGCGTCACATAAGTAATCAAAGTAGTATGTACTATCCACTGAACTAGGGACTACCCTTAACAAGCAAAAACCACCTCTGCCACCACAATCCCCATACAGAACTCAGGAATAATACTGGGACACAATGCAATGCAGTAAACTGCCACAGCACAAGCCACATCTGACACCTCAAGTGTAACTCCTGAATAAAATTGGGACTGGCATTAATGTCCGGTTCTAGGCACGAACCAGCTCCACAGCATCCTAAATATCACAATCTAACTGAAACATCGAGAATAACGAACCTATCATTCAGTAAACTATACTGCCAGGAGAAACTGAAATTCGCCAAAGGACACCATTTATTTACCATGCACGAACCACAATCCACAATTCGTACTAAGCCCACAAGTAAATGGACATAAGTAAGCGCGGACCTGGTCGAACCGCTTGAGTAGGCTGATCTCCTCCTCGGTCTTGTCCTCGAGTTTGGTGCGGTACTGGCAGAATCTCTGGAACTGGGACACGAACCCATCGACCATGTCCCAGAGCCACTGGTTGGGCAGCTGCATGGTGAGGACGTTCTGGAGGACGACGGTGAAGAGGGAGCAGTAGGTGTCCCAGGAGTCGGCGCGGTGCGTGAGGGTGAGGCCTGGGAGGCGCGCGTGGGCGTGGCGGGACGTGAGCTCGCTGTAGAGGAGGAGGAAGACGTGGTCGTCGTCGCAGTAGAGCGCGACGGCCTTGGCGGGCGGCCAGGGCTTGTCGCGGTAGACGCGGGCGGAGAGGCGGCGGAAGTCGCCCTCGTACAGCTTGTCGGTCCCGACCACGTCGCCGCCGCGGATGGAGCGGTAGAGGTCGGAGACGAAGCTCTTGACGGAGTCGGGGATGTAGTCGGTGTAGGAAGCCGCGAGCGTCCCGGAGGAGGCGGCGGCGGCGGCGGCGGGCATGGTCGCCGGTGAGGGGTCTAGGGCTTAGGTAGGGGTGGGGATCCTCGCTGAGTTTGCACCGGGGTTTTTGGGGTGGCTCTGGCCTCGTGTTGGCTGCCGACTGGTGCGGAACAGGAGAAATGGAGAATGTTGTGTCCAGCTGTGAGGTGTCGACAAAGGGAGGGGAAACAAATTTACGACTAGCACACAGAGAGGGCTTTTCGGCTAACTCCTCGCTCTTATTTTACTGTAGACCGATAAATCAATTCAGTTCTCCAAATGCTACTCCCTCCAATGCTGATTAACTGTCGCTGATTTCGTACAAAGTTGTACTGAATCAACGATAGTTAATACTCCCTCCATTTTTATCTATTCTGTATATTAGCTTTGGTTAAAGTTAAACTTTGTAAACATTGATAAAATTTATAGACAAAAATATTAGGGAAACACTTGCCATCAACCGGCGGATAACTGGGCGCGTCCGTCACCTTCCCTGCTTGATACGCCTCCCGCATACTATCCTTCAATAAACTCGCTTCTGCAATAGGAGCTATGCTTTCGAAACATATGCGGTGTTGCAATACTCTATGACTGGTCTACATTTTACAACAAAACTTCTCTTGCGAATTTTTTCTGCAACAAGACCTCAGTTGCAAAAAAAATGTACAACAAAACCCCAATTACAAAAAAAAAACAAAAAAAATGTTGTTGCAAAAGAATCCGCAACAAGACATGTGTTGCAGAAATAATTCCGCAACAAGACCTGCGTTGCAGAAATAATTCCGCAACAAGACCTGTGTTGCAGAATGAAGGCACGTTCGGCCATCTGAAGCGGTAAATCTGACGGCTCGCGGCCCGGCTGATCTTTTAAAAAGATCAGCCGACGGATGCGTAGCACGCCCCAAAATATTAACACCTGGCTGGTTAACACAGGGTCACCCTTATGTCTCGCTTTAAGCGATCACAAGGCGACGTCTTGAGTCGGGGGAGCCCAGATGGGCCCGTATTTTCTGATTTTTTTAGTTTTCTGTTCTCGTTATTTGCTTTATTTTTATACTTCTCTTCATACTCTAAAATATTCTACATATCTATACACAAAACACTTTTCAAGGACACATTTGAAAAATATTGAACAAGTATATGAAAAATGTTGAATAAGTATTAAAACATGTGCACAAGTATTTGAAAAATGTTGAACAAGTATTTAAATTTTTTGAATAATTATTAAAAATCTTGAACAACTGTTTGAAAATTGTCAAATAACTATTAAAAATTATTGTATGAGTATTCGAAAAATGTTGAACAAGTATTTGAAAATGTTGAATAAGTATTAACAAAAATGTTGAACAAGTATTTAAAAAATGTTGAATAAGGATTAAAAAAATGTTGAATGAGTATTTGAAAAATGTTAAATAAGTATTAAAATGTCGAAAAAATATTTGAAAAATGTTGAATAAGCGTTCAGACAATGTTGAACGTGTATACAAAAAATGTTGATCACTTAATCAATTTTTTTGACATATACAAAACTGTAGAATAAAAATGAAAACAAACATAAGAAAAAAGAAAAGGAAAAAATGGAGAAGAAAAAGAAAAACAAAGAAAATATAGAGAAGAGAAAAGAAAACCAAAAAATGGAGTAGAAAAATGAAAAAGAAAGAAGCAGTAAAAATAGGAAAAAGAAAGAATGAACCTGTGTGTAAACTAGCTCATTTTCCTTCTAGTATGTTGCACCCTACTTATTGAACCCGAAGCAGAAGCCCGCATAGTGGCTAGCGCATGTCGAAGAAACATGAAGATCCCAGGATCGATTCCTCGCGTGCGCAACAATTTTTACTCTATCTTTTTGAAAAAACCGTCTCGCTTAAAGCATTTAGGGAATTTCTAACCAATCCCTTATAATTGGTTAGAGGAGTAAACAGTTTCAGTTTTACTACTCTAACCGGTACCTAGCCGATCCCTTATCCATCGCAAGGGAGTAAAATTTTACTCCTCTCCCCTAAATTTACTCCACCGTGTGGCGGCTCAGTAAAAGTCGCGACTCTCCCTCGGGTCGCCCCCGCCCCTGCACTTTCGCTGGCGAGACTCCCGGTGACCCCCCTCCCTGCCGGCCCCGCTCCCCGTCGCCGGAATTAGGTGAACCGGCGCCGCCGTCGCATTGTTGTTGATTCATCGGATTGCTACTTTTCTTCTTTTTTTTGTCGGCTACTACTCACACGTTGATTGCACACCGCTGCAGGTCATTCCCTCTCGTCGTCGCCGGCCTGTTTGGTCAGAACGACACCGGTCGACCGGTGCACCACCACCGCATTGCAAGTGTTCGACGAATTGGCTAGGTGACTTTTTTGGTTGTTTCTTTGTGAACCGAGCCGTTTGGATTGAACCTAGCCATTTGAACTGTAGCTAAAAATGTCTTGTGTTAAGGGCTAGCAGCATCGAACCCCCAGTGATCCATCTTTAAATGGCCCCAGTTAGATTGGCGCAACAATGCACGATTCATCAGTTCTTTCCATGCAATGC
Organism: Triticum dicoccoides; assembly: GCF_002162155.2. NCBI lineage: Eukaryota > Viridiplantae > Streptophyta > Magnoliopsida > Poales > Poaceae > Triticum > Triticum dicoccoides. The sequence goes on from NC_041385.1 coordinate 582,679,361, forward strand.
CCTTATCTCTTTGTTATTATTACTAGTAGGAGACCTGCCAACTGCTAAGCTAATGCCAATAACAGAGGGAAAAAACTTTCTACTCTTTTTTCTTCGTAGGCTTACCGAGGAAAACTAATATGATAGGCTGTTGGTCACATAAAAGTGATAGCATGCTAGAAAATTAAGACTGTGGGGGCTAATAGTTGTAGCAAACTCATGCAATCTTAATTTAAGCAAAACATTTGTTTAAGCAACTTCAATGGGGGCAGGGGATGGGGGTGGTCTTCCAGTTGCTGAAGAATTCACCCGTGGCATTCTTTTGAGATAAGATACTTGAATGCAGCAAAGTAACCAAATTGTCTAGAGGATTTTCCAGTTGTGTACTAGTGTACTACCAGCCACCAAATTATCAATCAATACTTGTTAACCGTAAGCTTACACTGTAATTAGCCCCTCTCCTTGAAAAAACTAGTGCCTTGACCTGCTGCAAGTTGGCGCAGTTGATCCAAAGACCCATGTATGTTTTATGCACATTTGTGTAGAGATTTTCCTGTTTAATCCTGACACTTGCCTAGATGCACAATTTAGGTGACTTCATAATTCGCATGGAATCGGTAAGGCCACAATATGATGATTTGAGCAGATATGGGTATATCTACTTGATGAAACACAAGTCTGAAACATTTGAAAAGTTCAATGAATTTCAGAGTGAAGTGGAAAATCATCGTAACAAGAAAATAAAATTTTTACGATCTGATCGTGGAGGAGAATATTTGAGTTACGAGTTTGGTTTACATTTGAAGCAATGTGGAATAGTTTTGCAACTCACGCCACCCGGAACACCACAAGGAAATGGTGTGTCCGAACGTCGTAGTTGTACTTTACTAGATATGGTGCGATCTATGATGTCTCTTACTGATTTACCGCTATCGTTTTGGGGTTATGCTTTAGAGACGGCCGCATTCACGTTAAATAGGGCACCATCAAAATCTGTTGAGACGACGCCTTATGAACTGTGGTTTGGCAAGAAACCAAAGTTGTCGTTTCTTAAAGTTTGGGCTGCGATGCTTATGTGGAGAAACTTTAACCAGATAAGCTCGAACCCAAATCGGAGAAATGTGTCTTCATAGGATACCCAAAAGAGACTATTGGGTACACCTTCTATCACAGATCTGAGGGCAAGATTTTTGTTGCTAAATTCGGATCCTTTCTAGAGAAGGAGTTTCTCTCGAAAGAAGTGAGTGGGAGGAAAGTAGAACTTGATGAGGTAACTGTACCTGCTCCCTTATTGGAAAGTAGTTCATCACAAGAACCGGCTCCTGTGACAACTACACCAATCAGTGAGGAAGCTAATGATATTGATCATGAAACTTCAGATCAAATTACTACCGAACCTCGTAGATCTACCAGAGTAAGATCCGCACCAGAGTGGTACGGTAATCCTATTCTGGAAGTCATGTTACTTGACCATGGCGAACCTACGAACTATGAGGAAGCAATGATGAGCCCAGATTCTGTAAAATGGCTTGGGGCCATGAAATCTGAGATGGGATCCATGTATGAGAACAAAGTATGGACTTTGGTTGACTTGCCCGATGATCGGCAAGCCATCGAGAATAAATGGATCTTCAAGAAGAAGACTGACGCTGATGGTAATATAACTGTCTACAAAGCTCGACTTGTTGCGAAAGGTTTTCGACAAGTTCAAGGGGTTGACTACGATGAGACTTTCTCACCCGTAGCGATGCTTAATTCTGTCCGAATCATTTTAGCAATTGCCGCATTTTATGATTATGAAATTTGGCAAATGGATGTCAAAACTGCATTCCTGAATGGATTTCTGAAAGAAGAGTTGTATATGATGCAGCCAGAAGGTTTTGTCGATCCAAAAGGTGCTAACAAAGTGTGCAAGCTCCAGTGATCCATTTATGCACTGGTGCAAGCATCTCGAAGTTGGAATAAACGCTTTGATAGTGTGATCAAAGCATATGGTTTTATACAGACTTTTGGAGAAGCCTGTATTTACAAGAAAGTGAGTGGGATCTCTGTAGCATTTCTGCTATTATATGTAGATGACATATTGTTAATTGGAAATGATATAGAATTTCTGGATAGCTTAAAGGGATACTTGAATAAAAGTTTTTCGATGAAAGACCTCGGTGAAGCTGCTTACATATTGGGCATCAAGATCTATAGAGATAGATCAAGACACTTGATTGGACTTTCACAAAGCACATACCTTGATGATGTTTTGAAAAAGTTCAAAATGGATCAAGCAAAGAAAGGATTCTTGCCTGTATTACAAGGTGTGAAGTTGAGTCAGACTCAATGCCCGACCACAGCAAAAGATAGAGAGAAAATGAAAGATGTTCCCTATGCTTCAGCCATAGGCTCTATCATGTATGCAATGCTGTGTACCAGACCTGATGTATGCTTAGCAATAAGTTTGGCAGGGAGGTACCAAAGTAATCCAGAAGTGGATCACTGGACAGCGGTCAAGAATATCCTAAAATACCTGAAAAGGACTAAGGATATGTTTCTCGTTTATGGAGGTGACAAAGAGCTAGTCGTAAATGGTTACGTTGATGCAAGATTTGACACTGATCCGGACGATTCTAAATCGCAAACCGGATACGTGTTTATATTGAACGGTGGAGCTGTCAGTTGGTGCAGTTCTAAACAAAGCTTCGTGGCGGGATCTACATGCGAAGTGGAGTACATAGCTACTTCGGAAGCAGCAAATGAAGGAGTCTGGATGAAAGAGTTCATTTCCGATCTAGGTGTCATACCTAGTGCATCGAGACCAATGAAGATCTTCTGTGAAAATACTGGTGCAATTGCCTTGGCAAAGGAATCCAGATTTCACAAGAGGACCAAGCACATCAAGAGACGCTTCAATTCCATCCGGGACCAAGTCCAGGTGGGAGACATAGAGATTTCCAAGATACATACGGATCTGAATGTTGCAGACCCGTTGACTAAGCCTCTTCCACGAGCAAAACATGATAAGCACCAAGACTCCATGCGTGTTAGAATCATTACTGTGTAATCTAGATTATTGACTCTAGTGCAAGTGGGAGACTGAAGGAAATATGCCCTAGAGGCAATAATAAAGTTATTATTTATTTCCTCGTATCATGATAAATATTTATTATTCATGCTATAATTGTATTAACCGGAAACATGATACATGTGTGAATACATAGACAAACTTAATGTCACTAGTATGCCTCTACTTGACTAGCTCATTAATCAAAGATGGTTATGTTTCCTAACCATAGACATGTGTTGTCATTTGATTAACGGGATCACATCATTAGGAGAATGATGTGATTGACTTGACCCATTCCGTTAGCTTAGCACTTGATCGTTTAGTATGTTGCTATTGCTTTCTTCATGACTTATACAAGTTCCTATAACTATGAGATTATGCAACTCCCGTTTACCGGAGGAACACTTTGTGTGCTACCAAACGGCGCAACGTAACTGGGTGATTATAAAGGAGCTCTACAGGTGTCTCCAAAGGTACATGTTGAGTTGGCGTATTTCGAGATTAGGTTTTGTCACTCCGATGTCGGAGAGGTATCTCTGGGCCCTCTCGGTAATGCACATCACTGTAAGCCTTGCAAGCAATGTAGCCAATGAGTTAGTTACGGAATGATGCATTACGTAACGAGTAAAGAGACTTGCCGGTAACGAGATTGAACTAGGTATTGGATACCGACGATCGAATCTCGGGCAAGTAACATACCGATGACAAAGGGAACAACGTATGTTGTTATGCGGTTTGACCTATAAAGATCTTCGTGGAATATGTAGGAGCCAATATGAGCATCCAGGTTCCGCTATTGGTTATTGACCGGAAACAGTTCTAGGTCATGTCTACATAGTTTTCGAACCCGTAGGGTCTGCACGCTTAAGGTTTCGATGACAGTTATATTATGAGTTTATGAGTTTTGATGTACCGAACTTTGTTCAGAGTCCGTGATGAGATTAACATGACGAGGAGTCTCGAAATGTTCGAGACATGAAGATTGATATATTGGAAGCCTGTATTTGGATATCGGAAGTGTTCCGGGTGAAATCGGGATTTTACCGGAGTACCGGGGGGTTACCGGAACCCCCGGGGGCTTAATGGGCCTACATGGGCCCTAGTGGAGAGGAGGAGAAGAGGCAAGGGCTGGGCCACGCGCCCTACCCCCTAGTCCGAATAGGACAAGGAGAGGGGGGCGGCGCCCCCCTTTCCATCTTCTCTCCCTCCCCCTTCCCCCCTGCTCCTACTCCAACTAGGAAAGAAGGGAGTCCTACTCCCGGTGGGAGTAGGACTCCCCTTAGCGCGCCCCTCCTGGGCCGGCCGCCCCCTCCCCCTTGGCTCCTTTATATACGGGGGCAGGGGTGCACCTCTAGACACAACAATTGATCTCTTGATCTCTTAGACGTGTGCGGTGCCCCCTCCACCATAGTCCTCGATAATATTGTAGCGGTGCTTAGGCGAAGCCCTGCGACGGTAGAACATGAAGATCATCACCACGCCGTCGTGCTGACGGAACTCTTCCCCAACATTCTACTGGAGCGGAGTCCGGGGATCGTCATCGAGCTAAACGTGTGCTAGAACTCGGAGGTGCCGTAGTTTCGGCGCTTGATCGGTCGGGCCGTGAAGACGTACGACTACATCAACCGCGTTGTTCTAACGCTTCCGCTTTCGGTCTACGAGGGTACGTGGACAACACTCTCCCCTCTCGTTGCTATGAATCACCATGATCTTGCGTGTGTGTAGGAATTTTTTTGAAATTATTACGTTCCCCATCAGAAATAGCATGTTACATTTCTTGACAGGCAAATAAATAACTATATGAAAAATGATATCGTTGTCCTTGAGAAATGGGATGCAAAAAGTTTATCAATAAGCACTAATTAATAAGGCAGTAACAAGCTTCAGTCAACTGAATTTGCTCATTCAGATTATTTAATAGTAACTGTGCAGCTTGTCGTAGTGTAATCTCCGTATAATTACCTGGATTCATTGCATTGTAGAGTGTTTGTTACTTTATCTATTTTGCGTTCCTACAGTTTACGGTGTTTTGTAGCGACCAGACCTCAAACAGTCTGATCTCTGTGCATCAGTGTCATCCCTGGATCGGTAATGCTGACACGCACAGTACTTGAGGATTTATAACAGAGTAGCAATCACACACCTATTATATTGAATGTCTCAAAAGAGAACTTATTACAATAATATGGCTTAAGGCCATCTAAAAACGATAACAGCGGAAGGCTTGGAAGATAAAGTGAGTCCATCAACTCCAACGGCATCACTGAGTGAAAGACAACGACCTATGGCACCTTACTCATCGTCTGAAAAGTCTGCAACATGAACGTTGCAGCCCGAAATGGGTCAGCACATGGAATATGCTGGCAATGTAACACAAGAGAGTAATGAACAGAATAAATGCTATCACTACATGCATATATGGCTGGTGGAAAGCTCTATGGTCAATAGTTTTGCATAAAGCCAATTTTTCCCTACAACAAAGGAATAAATTTTATTTAACTATCATGGTGGTTGTTAAACATTGAGAAGGTTCCTCGAACTCAATCCCAAATAAACATCATCATTAAACCCAATCAAATTAATTTAGAGTGATGAGATCAACATGATAATCCAAGAACTAGATACTCAAAACGTCCATAACCGGGGACACGGCTAACCATGATTAGTTGTACACTCTGCAGAGGTTTGCGCACTTTTTCCCAGAAGACTCGAATACATCCATGGCCGGAGAATCGAGACACAGTCTTTCTGAAACAATAACTCTTTACTCTAGGTGGACAGTTACACCTACTTTCCCCTACATCTGCTAGCCCACCACTGAAAGAGGTCTTGCAACTTACTCAACTATGCTAGAGCCCATAATAGCTTGTGGCTGCACACGGAAGTTTCTAGCATGAATAATCTTATGATCCCTTTGAGCCTGGGTGGCGGACCGTAGGATGATCACACGGGTACTCTGGGATATCCTAGGACAACATTGGATTCTCCAGGTGCCCTGACAATCACTGGGTACTCCAAGGTGTCTTCAAGCAATCCACCCAGATGTGTATTAAAGTAGCAACCTTAAGTTAACCATTAAGTAACAACACTCACATCTATCATGAAATCACTCAAACCAAACCACGTCTACAAGCATAGCATATCAACAAAAGCAACATAGAAGTAATTCCCAAAGGTTTGATAAGTAAACAGGGCAATAGGTTCTACCTCATCATCTACTTCCCAAAACCCACATGTTAATCAGATCCTAACCATGCAATGTTTGAGGATTGATCTAATGCAAAAAAACTGGGTAGTAAAGAGGTATGATCAAAGTGTTACTTGCCATGCTCATGATCCGTGAAACCTAGAGACTCGTAGTAGCACGCTTCGCACTCCGGGTACTCTATCGCAAACAAACAAGCATACAATAAGTACTCCACTAGAAGCACGGGTAAAACTCAAATAAGAGATCTAAGCAGAAATTTCAACTTAAGAACTCCGGTTTGCAAAAGAATCAAATCGAACGAAGCAATGAAACGCAAACTGCGAAAGAAACAAGATCCGTTTACTAATATGGACTTAAGTCAAATTTTACAGTACCAAAATCTTATTCAAGTTGGTTAAATAGAAAGAAGGCTTCGAGACGAAGATCTAGGCGCTTGAATCGCCTGATTCCGATAAACAAGCGAAAAGATAAACTGAAACAAAAATCAGGGCAGAAATCGCGATAGAAAATAATCGCGGAAAATCCTTGAAAAAGGAAAAACTGAGGAACATGCTAACGAACGAACGTTCGCTGTTTGCGGCTAACGAGCGAAAACCGTTCGTTAAAATGAACGTACGAACGGGCGTTCGCTAAATAACTAAACCGGGAAAAAACCGATCTAAAAAAAATAACCACGGGTTCTAGAAAAAAACCGAACGATTTTTATTAAAAAAACGACGACTACCTCATAGATCGAGACGGCGGCAGCGGTGTACTCCGGCGACGGCGGCGGCGTACTCCGACGGGCGGGGTCGGCGGCGGGGCTGGCGTCCGGTGGCGGCGAGGGCGCGGGCTAGGGTTAGGGTTAGGTAGCGGCGACGACTGGGCTGGTGGGCTGCGGGGCGGCTTATAAAGCCTGAGGCGACGGGAGTCCGGGTCGCCCACGGCCCGTTAAGTCAGTTTCGTTTTTTAAATAGTTCCGCGCGCAGAAAAACAAAGAAAAGAAATACTAAACGGACTCCAAAAATCCTGAAATAAATTTTCCCCATCCTCTAAAAATATAGCGGACAAAGTGAATATTTATTTGGGCCTCTAATGCAATTTTGAAAAAAACACAATTTTTTCCTAATTCAAATAAAATGGCGATAAACTCCGAATAAAATTCTTTTTTGATTTTAATATTAAATCTCCAATATTTCTTTATTTTGGGGAAGTCATATTATCCCCTCTCTTTTATTTTTATAAAAGAAATATTTGAAGAGAAAATAATTAAAATCAAACGATCCTCTTTTCAAAATTTGAGAAACTTAAATATGAAAATAACGAAATCCCCAGCTCTCTCGGTGGGTCCTTGAGTTGTGTAGAATTTCTAGGATCAAGCCAAAATACAATAAAATATGATATGCAAGATGATCTAATGTATAATATTTCAAATTGAAAATTTGGGATGTTACATGTTTGCAAGATCACACAGTGGGGTACAAATGACACGATCCCATGGGAACTTGTGCTCCTGGAGTGGCCTTGTCAAGCGAAGAACTTGTTTACGTACCTTTTTCTAAAAGTTGGAGCGTGATAATCTTTGTAACACCTGTTGTGGCCACCAATAAATGCCACCGCACTCGGTGTACATGTATACAGATTTTTTTTTTGAGATATATGTTAACCTACACGGATGAATTGATACTTCTTAGATGCAACAAAAATAGAAAGACTTGAAGCAGCTGGCAGGGGATTTTGAATCGAGTTTGCATTCAGAGATGACAGAATTGTTCAGTTACAGACAGACATAATAGGACATATACGCTGCCACACTGTTTGTGCATGTACTCGTATGTACTCCGTAGTAAAGTGCTCAGCCTAGGTACAGCTAGAGTATATCTACAAAAATTCAGATCCAAACGAACAAGCTCCTGACGAGCCGGTTAGAATAGAAGTCTGTCTATCTGCAACTGAGTCTCAGAGCCAGAAGAAGAAGCTTCTGACGAGACGGCGGACGGTGCTGATGATAAGTCTTGTTAGACTGTATATGTACGTAGACTTGTGTATACGTAGACTTGTATATACACCTTGTATATTATACCCTTTGGTACTTACATATAATAAGATAGCCGCACCCCCTTGAGGTGTCGAGCAGTCCACCAAAATATTTGTCTTACATGGTATCAAATTAGGTTACGATGTCATCCGCTTCCGCCGCCGCCGCCGCTACCGCGCCGACCGCCGTCGTCGCTCCCGCCGCTGCCCCGGCGCCGGCCCTTGCCTCACCGTTCCTGGCCTCGCGGCCCCTCGCGATGGCCTACGGTGCCCCTGCATCCTCTTCAACTCCAGGCTCGTCGATCTCCCAAGCTATCGGGGTCGACCCCTCCACGGGCAGCGCCCCTGCCCCTGTCCATGGCGGGCCGCCGCCGTCGTCGTCCAATCCGGCTCCGCCCTACGGGGCTCCGCCGCCGCAGGGCTCCTCCATCGCTCCGCCACCAGGTTACGGGGCGCCGCCGCCGGAACCCTACGTCGCCCCGCCTCCAGGCTACAGGGTGCCGCCGCCGCCGTCCTACTACGGCCTGCCGCCGCCCGGATACGGCGCCCCCCCGACGCACCACTACCCGACGTCGCCCCTGCCCTACTCGGCGCTGCCTCAACCCGGCGCGGCGTCGCACGGGGCTGCGGCTGCCTCGCTGTACGGGGCTCCGGGTGCATCCCCAGGGCACTACCCGCTTTACTCGGCGCCTCCCGGGGCGGCGCCGTCGCTGGGCCCCTATGCACTGCCGCACGCTCCTACCGATCTGCCTGCGATGCCGGCGCCGTTCTACTTCTCGCACCTGTTGCCGGTGAAACTCACGCCGGACAACTACTTGTCCTGGCGTGCTCAGGTGATGCCTCTTCTGCGGAGCCGCTACCTGGAAGGCTATGTTGACGGATCGATCCCGTGTCCCCCTCCTCATCACCCGGCCTATCACACCTGGGTGGCCCAGGATCAGGCCATCCTCTCCGCCATCCAGTCCTCGCTCACCCCGAGTGTCTCGTCGCTGGTCATCTTCGTCGCTACGTCCGGAGAGGCATGGGCGGCCCTTCACACCAGCTTCGCCTCTCAGTCTCAGGCGCGTGCTCACTCTATACGCACTGAGCTAGGCGAGACTAAGCTTGGTGACCTCAGCATCACGGACTACTTCAACAAGATGCGGGGTCTCGCCGACACGTTGGCCTCTGTTGGCCAGCCACTGCAGGATGAGGAGTTCACCACCTTCGTGCTTAACGGGCTTGATGATGACTATGACAACCTCGTTGAGAACGTCCATGGCCGTGATGATCCGCTCCCACCTCGGGAGCTCTATGCACGCCTCCTCGGTCGTGAACAGCGCATCAAGGCGCGCCGCGCCACCCCTGGTTTCGCCTCCGCCAATGCAGCCACTCATGGCAAAACCCCCCGGGCGCCATCTTCAGGGGGTAGGGCGCCATCCTCACAGCCGGCCTCGCGGGGCAATGCTCCGAACATCACGGGTGGTAACCGGCCGGTGGCATGTTGCTCTTCCTGCGGAGCTCCGCAGGCCTGTCAGCTCTGTGGCATCGAGCGCCACGTTGCGTCTCGCTGTCATCGTCGTTACAAGCAAGACTTCCTCGGCCTCGGCAACAATTGCAAAGGGAATGAAAAGCAAGCCGCCGCCGCCGTGACGGGTCCTGACCATGGCCGCACTCCGTCTTACTCCATTGATCCTACATGGTACATGGACACGGGCGCTACGAACCACCTCACCAACGACATGGGCAAGCTCTCCACTCAGGAGCCGTATCGTGGGCATGATCAGGTGCACACCGCTAATGGAGCAGGTATGCGCATCTCTCATGTTGGTCAGGCATCACTTCTTGCACACAATTCACGAAAACTGCATCTTTCTAATGTTCTTCGTATTCCCACTGCTTCACGTAGTTTGTTATCTGTTCCACAACTTACTCGTGATAATAATGTCCTTGCTGAGTTTCACCCTTTTCGTTTCTTTATCAAGGATCGGGACACGAGGGCCGTTCTGCTTAGCGGTCGTCTTCGCGGTGGCCTGTACGCACTTGACGCGCCCACCACACCTCCTATGCAGTTTTCTCCCCAAGGGCTCAGTGGTGTTCGTGTGTCTCCTACACATTGGCATGCGCGCCTTGGTCATCCTGCTGCTCCTATAGCTCGTCATGTGTTACATCGCCATGAGCTACCAGTTGTGTCAAATAAAACTGCTGAAACTATTTGTGATGCCTGTCAGCAGGGCAAGAGTCACCAACTTCCGTTTTCAGAGTCTAGTCGTGTTGTGAAACATCCTCTTGAGCTTGTTTTTTCTGATGTCTGGGGTCATGCCCAAACGTCTGTTAGTGGACACAATTATTATGTCAGTTTCATTGATGCTTACAGTCTGTTTACTTGGCTTTATCTTATTAAGAAAAAGTCTGATGTGTTTGATGTTTTTCTACAGTTCCAGCACACGTTGAGCGTCTCCTTAGTCAGAAAATTATTCATGTTCAAATCGACTGGGGGGGTGAATATCATCATCTCAACTTGTTCTTTAACAAACTTGGGATCACACATCGTGTGTCTTGTCCTCATACACATCAGCAGAATGGGGCTGCTGAACGTAAGCATCGTCATCTTGTAGAAACTGGTATTACTTTATTAGCTCATGCCTCCGTTCCTTTTAGGTTCTGGAGTGATGCTTTTTCCACTGCCTGTTTTTTGATCAATAGGCTGCCCTCACGACTACTGAATATGAAAACTCCACTTGAACTCTTGCTCAATGAACTTCCAGACTACACCTTTCTCAAAGTTTTTGGGTGTGCTTGTTGGCCTCATTTGCGTCCGTATAACAAACATAAGCTAGAGTTTCGGTCGAAAAAGTGTGTGTTTCTTGGCTATAGTTCCCTTCACAAAGGGTACAAATGCCTACATATTCCCACCAATCGCGTTTACATCTCTCGTGACGTTGTGTTTGATGAGAATGTGTTCCCTTTTCGTGCACTTCCGAACAACTCTACCACTCCTCCACCGGACGTTTCCTCTATCACACCTTCGCCTGGTCAATTTGTAGATGTTGCATATGCTCCTGCGTTGCTTCCTAATCATGCTGCAGGTGTTGGACGTGGTGCTCGTCTTGAGCTCCTTGAGGAACAGGCACCGCCGACAGCCCTAGACCTGGATGTCGGTCCTCTGCATGGGGCATGCATACCGGGTGGCGCCCGCCTACCCGCCGGGGCTACACCCGCGGCCACCACCCGGGCGTCGCTCCCGCCCCCCTCGCAGGCTTCCCCCGAGCCGGCCGCGGAACGGGCCGCTCCCGAGACGGCCGCTGCCTCGGCGCGGGCATCTCCCGAGTCGGCCGCTGCCTCGGGGCGGGCCTCCCCCGAGCCGGCCGCCTACTCGCCTGGATCAGGCGCTTCTTCACGGGGGCCGGGTCTGGCTCCAGATGGGCCGGTCTCGCCGGCCCCAATGCCGCCTGGCTCCGGCGTGAGCTCGGGCGTGGGCTCCACACCGCTCGGCTCTCCTACATCACCAGGCTCGGGTGGCTCGGCCTCTCCTCTGTCGCCACCCGAGTCTAGTCCGGTGTTGCCACCACCTGCTGCTGTTCCTCGAGCCCGCACACGCAGCCAGACAGGAGTGTTCCAGCCAAAGATCCGTACCGACGGGACTGTCGCGTGGCTCGCTGCTTGTATGGCTCATGCTGTGGAGGATCCTACTGCTGAGCCTCGTCATTTTCAGGCTGCCCTAAGCATTCCTCACTGGCGTGCTGCGATGGAACAGGAGTTTCAGGCGTTGTTGCAGAATGACACATGGCAGCTTGTTCCTCCAGTATCTGGGATCAACATTATTGATTCTAAATGGGTGTTTAAAGTCAAGAGGCATGCTGATGGCTCCATTGAACGCTACAAAGCGAGGCTCGTTGCTAAGGGTTTCAAACAGAGGTATGGTCTTGATTATGCAGACACATTCAGTCTGGTTATCAAGCCCACTACTATTCGTTTGCTGTTGTCCCTTGCTGTTACTCGAGGATGGTTCCTTCGTCAACTTGATGTGCAGAATGCTTTCTTGCATGGAGTTTTGGAGGAGGAGGTTTATATGCGGCAGCCCCCAGGGTTTGTGGATCCTGACCGTCCTTATCATCTCTGTCGTCTTGTCAAGGCGCTATATGGACTCAAACAGGCTCCCCGTGCATGGCACACACGTCTTGGATCTGTTCTGCGGGCGCTTGGTTTCATCCCCTCCACTGCCGACACATCACTGTTTCTGCTTCAGTGACCTGAGGTTACGATGTACTTGCTGGTCTATGTTGATGATATCATCCTCATCAGTTCCTCAGATGCTGCTGCCGATCGTCTTGTTGCTGCTTTGAGTGGTGATTTTGCTGTCAAGGATCTTGGTGCTCTACACTTCTTTCTTGGCCTGGAGGTTTCACGGTCTTCTGCTGGGTTAACTATTTCTCAGAAGAAGTACGCTCTTGACCTGTTACGTCGTGCTGGTATGTTGAAGTGTAAACCTTCCAGTACTTCGATGTCTGCCACTGATCGGTTGTCTGCTCTTGATGGAGATCCTCTTTCACCTGATGATGCCACTGAGTACCGCAGTCTTGTTGGAGGTCTGCAGTATCTTACTATCACCAGACCAGATGTCTCTTATGCAGTCAACCGTGTCTGTCAGTTTCTCCATGCACCCAGGACTTCTCATTGGTCAGCTGTGAAGCGTATCCTGCGTTATGTCTGTCTCACTGCTTCTCATGGTTTGCTCCTCCAACCTGCGCCATCTTCTGAGATCTCAGCTTTCTCCGATGCAGACTGGGCTGGTAGTCCTGATGACCGGCGATCCACGGGGGGTATGCAGTGTTTCTTGGTTCTAACTTGGTTGCTTGGAATGCTCGCAAGCAGGCTACAGTGTCTCGCAGCAGCACGGAAGCTGAGTACGAAGCAGTGGCTGATGCGACAGCTGAGATCATTTGGATTCAGTCCTTGTTGCGTGAGTTGAGAGTCTCTTCAGCTCATCCTCCAGTACTTTGGTGTGACAACATTGGTGCTACATACTTGTCATCTAATCCTGTGTTTCATGCTCGGACGAAACATATTGAGGTTGACTATCACTTTGTTCGAAAACGAGTTGCACAGAAGCTACTTAGCATCAAGTTCATCTCATCAAAGGATCAACTTGCTGACATCTTCACGAAACCTCTTCCTCAACCACAGTTTGTAGGCTGTAGGCGCAATCTTAACTTAGTTTGTACTTCAGGTCACAGTTAAGATTGAGGGAGGGTGTTAGACTGTATATGTACGTAGACTTGTGTATACGTAGACTTGTATATACACCTTGTATATTGTACCCTTTGGTACTTATATATAATGAGATAGCCGCACCCCCTTGAGGTGTCGAGCAGTCCACCAAAATATTTGTCTTACAAGTCTCAGTATACCTCGTATCCTGCCACCACCCTCGATGCTGCCATCGTTCTCAAGCTCGACGCCGATGACGGTAAATCTGTCGAAAGCTTCGTAGCGCGCCCACAGGAGATCCCCGTTCCTCGCGTTATCCAGGACCTGAATGTCGAGCTTCCCTTGCGCCGTCACCTCGTATCCAACGCACAAGGTGGCGTGGTTGGGTGCTGCCAGTCTCGTCGGATCACCTGTGTAGACCGACTCCGGGCTGGTGGCGGTGTAGAAGCTCGCGTCGATGTATAGCGCGCCGATCATGGTGCCGCCGAGCCGCATGAGCATGGCCATATCTTGGACTTCGTGATCCAGCGGGCTGAACTGATCGCTGCTCCCGTGTCGAATAAGAGGCCCCCGCCGTCCACCGGCCGTTTCTGTGCGCAAGCCGATGCCTCGCCGATCCATGACGCCGAGCACGTCGTGAGGCGAAGTGCCTCCCCTCCACCGCTTCCAGATCCCCGCTCTCTCGCATGCCTTCTTCAGATACCCAATGTCGCTGACCTGGTAAGGGAAGGAGCGCTCGAAGTGTAGCCGATACTGTGCGTGAATGCACATCGCAACGGAGCACAGGGCGCACGACCCCTCGGGCTCCCTGTAGAAGTGCATGCTCTAGCCAATGCAACCATAAGACCGATCTGATGGAAGAGACTAGGCAGCACATTATACGTCAACACTCCCCCTCACGTGTGGCTCCCTCAGGCCTAAACGTGGACCGAAAATGGGCTGCAATTTAATTGCGCCAGCCGGGTCTTGAACCCAAGACCTCTTAGCTCTTATACCATGTAGAAGTATATGCTCTAGCCAATGCAACCATAAGACCGATCTGATGTGTTGAGTATATTGTGTACGTGTATATGTGTGTGTATGGCCCACCTCCTGTTTTCCCTGTATAGTTGAGGTTGTGGCCCACCTCTATACTTATATATACGTGCCTGGTGCACCGATCAATACATCGCGATTGCACAGCCCATAATCTGTCTCTCTACATGGTATCTATCGCAGTAAGGTCCTAACCCTAGCCGCCGCCGCCGCCGCGCCTCCGCGCCGCCGCCGCCGTCACCAGTCGCCGCTGCCGCCGCCATACCC
>NC_041385.1:582694637-582748210 GCF_002162155.2 Triticum dicoccoides
CCAAGGCCGCCGCCGCCACCGCACCGCTCCCAACCCGCGCCGCTCCCAACCCTCTCTGTACCCCGCGCCGCGCGCCCCCTGTAACCTGCGCCGCGCCCTAACCCCACCACCACCGCCATCATGAGCTCCTCCTCCTCTACCGTCTCCAACCCGTTCGCCGGTCCCGACGTCACCCTCGTCCGCGATCTCAACATCCATGAGCGTGTCCCGGTCAAGCTTGACCACACCACCGCCTCCTACTCCGCGTGGAAGCGGTATTTTTCGCTCGTGTTCCGTGAGTACCTCCTTCACGGCCACGTGGACGGCACCGTGGACTCCGCGCTCATGATCCACGACGAGGAGTGGATGATCCTCGACGCCACCATCATCCGCTGGTTCTACCTCACCATCTCCAGCGACATCTTCCACACCGTGGTGAACGACGAGGACGACGCCCATGCGGTCTGGACCAAGCTCGACGGCCTCTTCACCGACAATCGGCTGCAGCGCAAGGTCCTCCTCTATGGTGAGTTTTACGGGTGCCAGCAACTTGACTCGTCCATCGATGATTTTTGCATGCGCCTCAAGAAGCTCGCCGATGAGCTCCGTGATCTGGGGGAGAAGGTTGGCGACGAGCTCCTCATCAGCACCCTCTCCGGCGGCCTCAACGAGGACTTCGGAAACGCCGCCTCCAACCTCACCCTCATCCCGGAGCCCACCTTTGGCAAGGTGGTCGCGTACCTCAAGCTGGAGGAACGCCGGATGCGGGCGGCCCGGACGCGCGCCACCCACACCGCCCTTGTTGCCGGCACCCGCGGGGGTTCGGCCCCGCCACAGCCCCGCTAGACGCCGCCCCCACAGGCGGCGCCCGCCTTCCCGCCGGGCTTCCCGCCCACCCCACCAGCCCCCTTCCCACCGCCCCAGCCGGCGGCCAATGGAGGAGGCCGTCGCGGCGGCCGCCGGGGTGGCCGCAAGCAGGGAGGCGGCGGCGGTGGTGGCGGAGCTCAGGGAGGAGCGCCACGCCAGCAGCAGCCGGCTCCTCAGCCGGCGGCCCCGTGGTACGCCGGTCAGAACCCGTGGACCGGCGTCGTCCATGCCTATTCCATGCCGGTTCCACGGGCTCCTACTCCGGGTCTTCTCGGCGCTCGGCCTCCGTCACACCAGGCGTATTACGCCGTGCCGCAGCCCTATGCGGCGCCCTATGGGCAGCAGCCGCCGCCAGGCGGGCCGCCGCCGCTGCCCCTAACGTCTGCGCCGTGGGACCCGGCTCTCCTGGCGGCTCTCCACACCGCCCCCTCCCCGTCCAGCTACACCGGCGGCGGCGATTGGTACATGGACAGTGGCGCCACCTCTCATATGGCGGCGTACCCCGGTAACCTCCATACTGCTCACCCTGTCCACACCTCCAACCGCATCACCGTCGGTGACGGTTCTTCTCTTCCTATCACCCATATTGGACATACATATTTTCCGTCTAACTCCACTCCTATATCCATGTCTAATATTCTTGTTTCTCCTGATCTTATTAAAAATCTTGTTTCCGTTCGTTCTCTTACACGTGAAAATCTGGTGACCGTTGAATTTGACGAATGTGGTTTTTCTGTTAAGGATGCTCGCACGCGGATGGTGCTCCACCGATGTGACAGCCCCGACGAGCTCTACCCGGTTCACTCCGCCGCCTCCACCACTTCCGCCGCCCCTGTCGCTCTCTCCACCGGAGTGGATCTCTGGCACGCTCGCTTGGGTCATCCTAATCATGCCACCCTTCGCCACATACTTCGGAGTTTTTCTTTCACGTGTAATAAGAATGAGGATCACTCGTGTCATGCATGCCGCCTTGGCAAACATGCTCGCCTTCCGTTTAGGGCTTCTTCCTTTGTTGCATCGTACCCGTTTGAGTTGATTCATAGTGATGTTTGGACATCTCCTGTTGCAAATAACACGGGCTTTCTTTATTATCTTGTTATCCTTGATGATTTTTCGCATTATGTGTGGACCTTCCCGTTGCGCCGCAAGTCGGACGTCATCTCCACTCTTGTCGGTTTCTACTCTTATGTCCGCACGCAGTTTGGCCGGCCCATTCTTGCGTTGCGGACAGACAACGGGAAGGAGTTTGACAACACCGCTGTCCGCGATATTCTCGCCACACATGGCACGATTTTTCGTCTCACTTGCCCGTACACCTCGCAGCAGAACGGTCGTGCTGAGCGCATCCTTCGCACTCTTAATGACTGCGTTCGGACTCTTCTCTTTCACGCCAATGTGCCCCCGCGCTTTTGGCCTGACGCTCTCGCCACCGCTTCTCTTCTCATAAACATCCGTCCATGTCATACTCGCGGGAACTTTACACCTCACCACCTTCTATTCGGTGCACCCCCCTCTTATGAAGGGCTTCGCATCTTCGGCTGCCTGTGCTACCCTAGCATCGCTGCCACTGCGCCTCATAAGCTCGCACCCCGCTCCGTCGCCTGCATCTTTCTCGGCTACCCACCTAACACAAAGGGTTACCGCTGCTACGATCCAGTCTCTCACCGTGTTTTCACCTCCCGACACGTTTACTTTGATGAGATGGTCTTCCCGTTTCAGTAGCAGGCACCCCTCGTCGTCTCGTCACCGCCGGCCACCGGCGGCCCATCGACGACCTCGTCAGGTGGACGAGCACGCCTGGTTCGTGGACCGCCTCCGGGCTTTGGCGGTCCACGGGCCCTACTGCCGGCGCCCCCCACGGCCGGCGCCCCGCCTTCACCCGCCGCCCCCGACTCGGGCGCTGCGGGGTCGGGCGCCTCTACGCCGGCTCCGTCGCCGGCCGCTTCACCGGCCGCCTCACCGGCCGCCTCGACGGCCTCGCCGCCGGCCGCCTCGCCAGCCTCGCCACCGGCCGCCTCGCCGGCCGACTCGGGCGCCGCGGGGTCGGGCGCCTCCTCGCCGGCTGCGACGCCGGCCTCGACACCGACGGTGACGCCGGCCTCCTCGCCGGTCGCCTCGCCGGCCCCGGTGGCCCCGTCCGGCCCTGTCACCCGTGCTCGCGCCGGCATTCACTGTTCGAGCCTCCGGTACTCGTGTGATGAGTACGTCCTCGCCACCTCTGCCGCGGAGCCGTCACCTATTCCTGCGTCCGCCCGCGCCGCCCTACGTGATCCTCACTGGCTTGCGGCGATGCAGGAAGAGTTTGATGCTCTCCAGCGGAACCACACCTGGACTCTGGTGCCCCGGCCTCCTCGCGCCAACGTCATCACCGGCAAGTGGGTCTTCCGTCATAAGACCCGCTCAGACAGTTCACTTGAGCGCTACAAGGCTCGCTGGGTGGTCCGCGGTTTCCGCCAGCGCGCTGGAGTCGATTTCACGGAGACGTTTGCCCCGGTTGTCAAACCGGGCACGATCCGCACTGTCCTCCAGCTCGCCGTCTCTCGCGGCTGGCCCGTTCACCAGATGGATGTCTCCAACGCCTTCCTCCACGGCCATCTTGAGGAGCAGGTGTTTTGTGAGCAACCCACCGGTTTCGTCGACGCCTCATTGCCCGGCCATGTGTGCCTGCTGTCGCGCTCTCTTTACGGGCTCAAGCAGGCACCCCGCGCCTGGTACCAGCGGATCGCCGGGTTTCTTCAGACACTAGGCTTCAGCGTCACTCGCTCGGACGCCTCACTGTTTGTCTATCGCCACGGTGACACGACTGCATATTTGCTGCTCTACATCGACGACATCATCCTGACAGCCTCCTCCGCAGCCGTTCTTCAGCAGATCACTCTACGGCTGCGTGACGAGTTCGCTATCAAGGACTTGGGTGCTCTCCATTACTTCCTTGGCATTGAGGTTGTTCGGCGCCAGCACGGCTTCTTTCTTCATCAACAGAAGTATGCCCATGAGCTTCTTGAGCGCGCTGGCATGCTCAACTGCCATCCGGTTGCTACTCCTGTTGACACGAAGGCCAAGGTTTCTGCTCTTGAGGGTTCGCCTGCGTCGGATGCTCCATTCTACCGGTCTATTGTCGGCGCTCTTCAGTACTTGACTCTCACCAGACCGGATCTTCAGTATGCTGTCCAGCAGGTGTGTCTCCACATGCACGCCCCTCGTGACTCTCACTGGACTCTCGTGAAGCGGATCCTTCGCTATATCCGCGACACGATGTCCCTTGGGTTGACACTCACGGCGTCCACTTCTTTGGAGATGGTGGCTTACTCCGATGCAGACTGGGCCGGCTGCCCCGACACTCGCCGGTCCACCTCTGGCTACTGCGTCTACCTCGGTCCTTCCCTCGTCTCGTGGTCGTCCAAGCGACAACCCACGGTTTCGCGCTCTAGCGCCGAGGCTGAGTACCGAGTTGTGGCCAACGCTGTCGCCGAGTGCACCTGGCTTCGACAGTTACTTCAGGAGCTACATCACGATGTCTCCCAGGCTACGGTTGTCTACTGCGACAACGTCTCTGCGGTGTACCTCTCCGCCAACCCCGTTCATCATCGCCGGACGAAACACATCGAGCTGGACATTCACTTCGTGCGCGAGCAGGTGGCTCTTGGACGCATGCGGGTTCTCCATGTGCCAACTGCTCAGCAGTTCGCTGATGTGATGACGAAGGGACTGCCGACTTCCACCTTTGAGGAGTTTCGTTCCAGTCTCTGCGTCACTGGCGCCGCTTCGACTGCCGGGGGGGGGGGGTGTTGAGTATATTGTGTACGTGTATATGTGTGTGTAGGGCCCACCTCCTGTTTTTCCTGTATAGTTGAGGTTGTGGCCCACCTCTGTACTTATATATACGTGCCTGGTGCACCGATCAATACATCGCGATTGCACAGCCCATAATCTGTCTCTCTACATGATGGAAGAGACTAGGCAGCACATTATACGTCAACACTCCCCGCGCCCGTTGTACTCCTGCTCCACCGCCGGACGAGCAATGTGCTCCCACGACCACGCCGCCGGGAGAAACTGACGTGGGTCACCACCAACGCCCAGCGTCGTCGCACACCAGAAACGCATGGACTGAATCCAGTGCCTCCAACGGAAGAGAAACCTTGTGCGAACCAACAACGGCGGGACGCCATCCAACCCCCTAGGCACGGCCAGGAAGATGTCTGCAGCTGCTCCAAGCTCTGCGTCGGCTGCAGATCAGAAATACACATGCATAGTACGTACGTTAGGAATGTGATTTCAGTATGTGCAGTTTAGTTCAGTTCAGCACCCCCTTCACACGTTTTTTCAACAAATTTACGCATAATATGCATCATTCTCAACAGAGATTAGGCAAACTATCTAATTGAAATCTATAACAGCACATATAGGACACTTTGTTTGAATCAGGGACACTAGCTAGTATGAAACCAGCTGCAATGCTATTCTTATGTGCAAGTTCTACAAAAGTCTTACATACTGTACTTTAGTTTGAGCCGGCCACTTCCACGTTCTGTTGTAGGCCCGTTTTTGTAACAATTACCTAAGTGTTTTGTAACAATTGTACCTAGGAACAGTGTATACAGTGCTAGACAGCAGTTCAGCACCAGTTCACACGTTTTCCAACAGAGGATTTACACATAAGAGTAATATGCATCATTTCTAAACAGATTAGGCAAAAGACTCAATTTGTCACAGTATCGAAAGAAAACCAAAAACTAGTTTCTTGTCAGACTCAGGGGAGGGAACTACTTTCAGCAAACTGTTGCCACAAGCCTGGTGGGCCAAGATGCTCTCACCTGGAATGTCGCTGCTAGTGCTTGGCTCCCGGATGTGCGGGCCCTCCAGTACCCACTCGTACATCCCACATCGGAAGCTGAACCTGCCGTCGTCGCCTGCCCGCCGACGCCGGAGCCTGTACTCATCGGTTCTCTGCAGTTTAGTTCCAAAGAAGATAGTTATGTTTAGGAGACCCAAAGATCTAACTTGAACCAAAAACAGAGCACACGCGGATGCAAAGAAACAGAGCTAACTTATCAAGAACATGATTGCGGGTCCGGCCAAATTTATAGCCGACGGAGGACACACGAATGCAAATTAAACACCCAAGAACCAAGCACAGAATTCGCAAGAAAAGATTGCAATCGGGGTGACGAGGGACCGACAAGAAACTGCGGCGAGCAAGAACCGCACCCCAAATTGCCCGACAACTGCTACAAAGAACGGAAGAGGGGGGCATGGCCAACTCACCGGCATGCTGTTGTTGTCCACCGTTGCCGCCTGCGGTGGCTCGTCGTAGCCGTGCCCCTCCGCGGGCGCAGCGGCAAGGTAGCGGCCGTCGGAAGCGCTGGCGCACATGGGGTTGCCCTGGTAGATGTCCGCAGGCAACGGGCCGTTCGGAGGTGCGCCGCGCGCGCTGAGGGTGGCGCCCTCGCGGGGGTGGGGGGAGGCCGCGTGCGTGCAGCTCCGCAGCCGCACGCGGTGCTCTGCGGGCGGCGCGGTCGAGGTCCTGGACGTGATGTAGAGGGGCCCGTCGCCGTGGTAGATGCGCACCGGAGGCACGCCGCTCGATCCGGGCGTGACGCCCTCCCCGCCCTCGCCGGGGTGGGGTGACGCCGCGTGCGCGTGGCTGCGGAGCCGCATCTCTTGCCCGTCGTGGAACTGGACCATCGGTCAGCTGCGGTGGCTGGTGTCGGGAGAGACGGAGGCGGTGGACGCGGTGGACAGAGGAGGGAGGTTGAGAATGGATTCTTGGTTTCTTGGGGTTCAGGCGAGGGCTCTTGGAGCGGAGAGCGCGAGGTCCAATATTTAAGGGGAGAGAAAGGTGTAGCTGCTCCTGGGTGCAGGTGCACCCGTGTGATCAGTAAATTCAGAAAAAAGATGCATAATAAATTCAAAAAATTGTGATTTTTTTTATCATCAAATAAAATCAAAAGTTTTAGCTTCTTGAAAAATTCCGTCCACGAATAGCAATCCAGGAGCCCTCACCAAAAAGCAACAAAAATCCATGCTCAAAATTTAAGAGAAATTGATTCGACGTCGACCGTCGGAACGAGCCCGATTGTGCGGCGCTGGGAAGTCGGCAATGATTCACACGGCGCTGCTATCGCCAGGTGCTGCATGAGGGCCCTATCCGGGGTGCTCACCAGCGATTCAGGCGGCGCTGCATGAGGGCCCCGCCCTGGGTGCTCGTCAGTGATTGATGCGCCACTGCATAAGGGCCCCATCTAGGGTGCTTCCACCAACTCGATTGGCTCTCCACCAGATCTCGTTGCGCTCACTTGCAGAGAGGAAGAGGGCAGACGAAGCATGTGCGATTTGGGGGGTGATTGTGGCGGTGTCGGCGAAGGTAGACGACAGGTATGGTTGTAACACTCGCAACAACTCGTTGATTCAGACATTTCGCATTATAATCGGTAGACCAGAGAACACGGAGGTTGAATTTTGAGTAGATCGGAGGCAAGCCCTAAGGTTTCAGGGTCTATTTGACCCTATTCTTCACCCCCCTCCCCCCGCCCCCCAAAAAAATATTATGCAAGGGTTCTACTATTCATGTCCCCAATGGCTCAAGGCTTTATCATATCCAAAACATCTTATCATAGGCAATCCTATAGCTTCGGTCAATTAACCGAATCCATGACGATCTGTTTTCAACTACTTAACAGTTGGCTTAGTGCCCAGGTCACAAGCCTCGATCTTCGCACTTAGATGGCAAAGTAAAATGATGATGGTTTTTTATAAGAAAACGGAAACTAAGAAAGTATCACACTAAAGGAGTTGATCATTAGGCAATAGGGAAGCCTTAAAATCGATATTAGTGAAAGGAGTAGGAGTATCCATGCAACAGATGCACCAGAGTGAGTATATGAAAGCTCTCCAAATAAAACTACTGGGTCTGCATCCAACTTGCTTGCTCATGAAGACCTCAAGCATTTTGGGAAGTGTCGTGGTTCTAAGTCTGACAGTAGAGTGGGGGGTAGGTATGGAGAGGCAAGGTCCTAGCTATGGAGAGGTTGTAAACACAAGCGATGTACGAGTTCAGGCCCTTCTCGGAGGAAGTAAAAGCCCTACGTCTCGGAGCCCGGAGGCGGTCGAGTGGATTATGTGTATATGAGTTACAGGGGTGCGAACCCTTCTGCCTGTGGAGGGGGGTGGCTTATATAGAGTGCGCCAGGACCCCAGCCAGCCCACATAATGAAGGGTTTAAAGTACATTAAGTCGGGGGCGTTACTGGTAACGCCCCACATAAAGTGTCTTAACTACCATAAAGTCTACTTAACTACTGACCGTTGCAGTATAGAGTGCTTCTTGACCTTCTGGTGGTCGAGTGAGTCTTCATGGTCGAGTCCTTCAAGTCAGTCGAGTGGGCTCCTCGTAAGTCGACTGGAAGGCGATCTCTTCTAAGGGTGTCCTTGGGTAGGGTACTTAGATCAGGTCTATGACCCTACCCTAGGTACATGAATCCATCATTAGCCCCCGAATGGATTGAGGCTTGAGTGAGGAAGGAGTTGATGAGTTTCCGATTGACTTTTGCATACTGGTCATGCGTTGTTTTGGACTAAGAATCTCTTTGTTGATAACGAGAAACTTTTCTTCAGTCGACTCGATCCATTCTTTTCTTTCGTCGAGTGATCTTTTGGACTTTGCCGATTTCCGAGCGACGGATCGCAGGAAATCCCGCGTCTGACAGACCGATCTGCCGTTCGTGGATTCTGCGGGATATGAAATTTGGGGAAGCGCGTGAAGCGGGGCAGACCGCGACGCTCGGATGGGATAGGGCATAGACGCCTCGATCCTCGCGCCGCTTTTTTCGCCACGTATCGCGTTCGCGCAACTGTTTCGGGATATGATTAGATCGACCGGGCCCACCTGTCATCCACTCGGAAGGGATCTTATAAATGCGCCCGGCGAGGGTTTTTGAACAGTGCCTCAGCATTCCCTCTTTGCTCTCCTCGTCTCTGCCCAACGCGCCCGCTCTCGCCTCCACACAACTTATCCTCGCGCGTCTCGCCGGCAGCCATGGTGAAGGAGAAGACGGCGGCGCTGGAACACGTGAAGAAGGCGTCGGCGACGGAGAAGGCAAAGGGGAGATCCACCAGCCGCGGCGGGTCTTCGTCCAGATCCCGTCTGCCGAACGGCTGGGTCCAGGGAGACTGGATCCGGTCGACCATCACGGAGAAGGACCTCCTCGACATGGCCAACGACGGTCTGATCCCCCACGGAGCTGCAAGGCTTCCAGGAAAAGAGTGGCAGCCCCAGCCGGCGGAGGGTGAGTGCGTGCTTCTGGCTACCCACGTCGACCGCGGATTTTCTTTGCCACCGAGTGTTTTCTTCCGTGGTTTTTTGAACTTCTTTGGAGCCCAACTCCACCACTTCACCCCGAATTCTATCGCCTATCTTGCCGCGTTTGTGTCCATGTGTGAGAATTTTCTAGGCTGTCGACCGCACTGGGGCTTGTTCAAGCACATATTCACGTCTCGCTCTCAGACCGTGAGGAAGGCGAGCCCAGGCGACGAAAAGACCCAAGTTGTCCAGATGTGTGGTGGTCTGGGGATCCAGATGAGGAACAAGAGCACCTTCCCAGCCATGTTGTTTCCCAAGTCAGTCAGAGGCTGGCAGTCGACCTGGTTCTACTGCCAGAATGACCCGACGCCGGGGCAGTCGAGTGGGCTCCCTCAGTTTACCATGGACCGAGTGAACAAACCTTCTTCACTGAAGGTGATTCCGGAGGAGAAAGCCGACATGAAAATGCTGATGGAGCGTGTAGTTCAGCTGGTTCGAGATGGAGTAACTGGTATGGATCTCTTGGAGGTTTTCCTTAGGCGGCGTATCCAGCCTCTTCAATTCCGGAGCCACTGCATGTGGTTGTACTGCGGGACTGAAGACGAGACTCGGATCCACCCAGAAGCAGTCGACGATGCCACGCTGGAAAGGTGGATGGCTGCGGTCACTGGGAACAAGGATAACCCCCGTGGAGCCAGAAGGATCTCTCCACTCGACCATCACAGCGTTCCAGACAAGGTATGTCCGCTCTACTTTCCATTGTATTCTTGTCATATTCATTTCTGTTTCATACGCAAATTGGTCGATTGATCTTTGTCTTGACGTCTATCAGGCCCTCACCGAGCTGTACTCGATGCCCAATGGAGCTCAGGCTCCGACTGAAGAGGGAGAAGCAAGCGGGGGCGAGAGCCAGGAGGAGTGGGACTCGGACGCCGCCGAAGATGATGATGATGACGATGATGATGAGGAGGAAGAAGAAGAGAAGGAGGAGGAGGTCGCACCACCGCGCTCGGAAAGGCGGTCGAAAATTGCCCATGGCCCTGTGACTAAGCGTGGGAAGGGGGTCGCGACTGTCGCGCAGTCGACCAAGCGCCATCGGACCACTTCTCTGGTGCCGACTGAAAAGGCTCCGAAGCAGTTCAAGGTGGCCCCGTCAAAGCCGACCAAGCTCCTGCCGAAGATGAAGGTGTCCATCCCCACCATATCAGGGTAAACATGTTGCTTAAATCTTCTTGTTTTGTGTGAGCTTTATCTCTGACTGACACTTGAGTTAACCGACTGATTCTTTGGAATTGCAGCGCTGCTACTTCTGAGACTTCAGCCAGGGCTGACGACCATGAGATGGAGGACGCAGCAACCTCAAACCCTAATACTATACTCTTAATTCCATTTTAGTCAATTGACTGTTCGTCCCTAATTCTGATTCTTTTCTGTAGTCTCATCCAATGTCGTTATCACTCTTCCTGATGATGATGATGACAAGGAACCACTGAAGCATAGGAGGAGCAGGAAAGCGTCTGCCGGCAGGGTGGCCCAGGATGTGATGGCGCCCGAGACTCTGGTTGCGGAGGAGGAGAACACCACTCGACACACCGTGTCTTTCGCGGTGCCGTTGACGAGTGCTCATCCTGCTTCGTCGAGTGTCGCACAACCTTCTCTCTTCACGATGCACCACGTCCCAGAGGACCAAGCCAGTGCTGCGAAGGAAGCGATACACCAAGCAGGGGTCATGATGGAGCAGGTGAAGGCCATCTGGGAAGCAAGTCAAGCAGCTTACGACGCTAGCTCCGCCCTTCAAAGCAATGTTCAGGTCAGTCGACCATCGCTTGTTCTGTTAGGATATGCTATCAAGAACTTTTCTTTCCGGAATCCGTAGCAGTCACCCACTGGGTGTGTCAATTGAAACTCCGTGTTAGCGGGGGCACGTTGAGTGCACCCGCTGGGTGTAGTCCCCAAGGCTAAGGTCGACTGCTGGCAGTCGGCCTTAGGCTTTATAATAAAGTCTTTCCGTCATTCGTCTGAGGCGAATGAATTTCCCAAACCGGTGGGGGCACGCTGAGTGCACCCACTGGGTGTAGTCCCCGAGACTGTGGTCGACTGCTTGAAGTCGATTACAATCTAGAGAATACGTCTTGTTTTTTTAGGGGGTCGACTGGTCGACTCTGTCGTTAATAGAACTAGTGGGGGCACGCTGAGTGCACCCACTGGGTGTAGTCCCTGAGACTACGGTCGAATGTTTGTACTCGGCTGTAGTCTTAGAAACGCACAATTTTCTCTTATCCACTCGGAAGTGAATTATCCTTGACATTTTGTCGATTGGTGCTCCGCAGAAATCCTGTGACCTTGCGGCTCGTTACACCGAGCTGGAAAACAAGCACATTCAGCTCGAGCTGGACCTGAAGCTGGTTCAGGAGAATCTGACGAAGGCAAAGGAGGAGACCAAAGGTATGTTTGGTGAGACCTCGACGACTGCTTTTTCCCTTCATTTGTTTCAAAATCTAATCTTGCCGTAATTTGCAGGTAAGGTGAAGGAGGCCCAGAAGAAAAAAGACCTTGAGCTGGCTGAGAAGATCAAGCTTGCTGACGAGAAGCTAGCTTCAGTCACCAAGCTCGAAGAAGAAAATACTAATCTGAAAGCTGCTCTTGGGATTGCCAACAAGGAAGTCAGTCGACTGAAGACTGACAAAACTGCCCTGACCGACATGATCAGTCAGTTGACTGGGAAGAAAAATGATCTAGAGGCCTTCCTGAGTGGACTTGCCAAGAAGTTGTTCCTTATGCTCGAAGGTAACCTTTACGCTCGACAATCATTTTCAACTATGATCTTTCCATTCGACCATTGTCTTGACTCGGTGATTGTCCTTGCAGAATTTTGCCAAAACTTTGAAGAAGAGACTAGCCAGCTGGAACCAAACCTTGACCCCGTCAATTCTCCAGTGAACGACGAAGTTGCCATGAATGTTTTCCGACTGGAGTCCCGTGTTGCAGCTGTCGTGGACTATCTTGCAAGGCTGAAGGTCGCCACTTCTCGCATCGACTCAACGCTCTGGCCCAGGGAGACACTCCAGAACGACCTCGAGTCGCTGATGGCTCGACTGAACACGGTTCCTGATCGAGTGGAGGAGTGGAAAAAGTCCTCGGCTCGGTGCGGTGCAGATGTTGCTCTATGTCTGGCCCGAGTCCACTGCAAAGATGCGCGAGAAGACAAGCTGGCGGCTCTCCGGGTGGCCAACACCAAGAAACACGACTTCAGGTCCTTCATGGAAACCTTCATCGCTGCTGCCACTCGGATTGCAGACGGAATCGACCTTGATGAGTTTGTTGCACCTTCCAGCCCTCCACAGGAGGGGTAAAAAACTTCTTTTAAGCTCAACACTTTAAATTTGCCTCGGTATGCCGAGTGGAGTTGTAACCGATAAACCTTAACAGGCTTATCGCCTGAGCACTTTTGGTTCCTTTAGGTATCGATCTAAACTTGGATTTGATGTTTGAATATGATTGCTTTTGGCTCGAGATGTCTTTTGCAGGTTCAAAGCAAAACGCTCACTGCAGTCGACTTATTCCTTAATCCACTTAGGCGAGCGTTGGGCTGCAGCTAAGCCCCCGAGTGAGAGGTTTGCTCTTCACTCGGTAGGATTTTTATATCTTAGGCGAGCACTGGGCTGCAGCTAAGCCCCCGAGTGAGAGGTTTGCTCTTCACTCGGTAGGATTTTTATATCTTAGGCGAGCACTGGGCTGCAGCTAAGCCCCCGAGTGGGAGGTTTGCTCTTCACTCGGTAGGATTTTTATATCTTAGGCGAGCACTGGGCTGCAGCTAAGCCCCCGAGTGAGAGGTTTGCTCTTCACTCGGTAGGATTTTTATATCTTAGGCGAGCACTGGGCTGCAGCTAAGCCCCCGAGTGAGAGGTTTGCTCTTCACTCGGTAGGATTTTCACGTTGTACTTGTGGTGAAGCTCAGAGGAGAGGGTCGCAGTCGACCTGCACCTCGTCCTCCTTACGAGCGCACATTGTACTTATGGCGTAGCTCTGAGGAGAGGGTCGTAGTCGACCTGCACCTCGTCCTCCTTACGCGTGCACATTGTACTTATGGCGTAGCTCAGAGGAGAGGGTCGCAGTCGACCTGCATCTCGTCCTCCTTGCGAGTGTACATTGTACTTATGGCGTAGCTCTGAGGAGAGGGTCGCAGTCGACCTGCACCTCGTCCTCCTTACGAGCGCACATTGTACTTATAGCGTAGCTCAGAGGAGAGGGTCGCAGTCGACCTGCGCCTCGTCCTCCTTGTGAGCGTACGTTGTATTTGTGGCGTAGCTCAGAGGAGAGGGTCGCAGTCGACCTGCGCCTCATCCTCCTTGCGAGCATACGTTGTATTTGTGGCGTAGCTCAGAGGAGAGGGTCGAAGTACACCTGCACCTCGTCCTCCTTGCGAGCGCACATTGTACTTAGGCGAGTGTTTAAACTGCAGCTAAGCCCCCCGAGTGGGAGTCTGGCTTGCCACTCGGTAGGATTTATATAACTTAGGCGAGTACTTGGACTGCAGCTAAGCCCCCGAGTGGAAGTCTGGCTTACCACTCGGTAGGATTTTTATAACTTAGGCGAGCACTGGACTGCAGCTAAGCCCCCGAGTGGAAGTCTGGCTTACCACTCGGTAGGATTTTTATAACTTAGGCGAGTACTTGGACTGCAGCTAAGCCCCCGAGTGGAAGTCTGGCTTACCACTCGGTAGGATTTTTATAACTTAGGCGAGTACTTGGACTACAGCTAAGCCCCCGAGTGGAAGTCTGGCTTACCACTCGGTAGGATTTTTATAACTTAGGCGAAACGGATTCGCAGCTAAGCCTCCGAGTGGGAGTCTGGCTCACCACTCGGTAAGGATTTTTACAAACTTAGGCGAAACGGATTCGCGGCTAAGTCACCCACTGAGGGGAAAATTTTATTGGTCAAATAAAAAGTGACAAAAATTATGGAGGAATTATGACACTATTATTTTGAAATCCATGAACTACAGAAGTACTTTATTACAACTCATCCGAGTGAAAACTTTAAGTGTAAAATGGGCGAAGTAGTTCCGCGTTCCAAGCTCGGGGCTCGTCGATATTGTGTTCGATGTTGTAGAGACGGTACGCCCCGTTGTGGAGAACCTTGGTGACGATGAAGGGTCCTTCCCAAGAAGGAGCAAGCTTGTGTTGTTTCTGCTGATCCACTCGGAGAACTAAATCCCCTTCCTGGAAGGCTCGACCCCTCACATTTCTGGCGTGGAAGCGACGCAAGTATTGTTGGTAGATGGTCGATCAGATCAGAGCCATCTCCCTTTCTTCCTCTAAAAGGTCGACTGCGTCCTGTCGCGCTTGTTCAGCTTCTGCTTCGTTGTAGAGTTCAACTCGAGGAGCATTGTGAAGAAGGTCACTCGGCAAGACTGCTTCAGCTCCGTAGACCAAGAAGAATGGAGTTCTTCCGGTCGACCGATTGGGTGTGGTCCGCAGTCCCCAAAGCACCGATGGAAGTTCGTCGACCCATGCTCTAGCCGCATGCTTGAGATCACGCATCAGTCGGGGTTTCAATCCTTTGAGGATCAGGCCATTGGCTTGCTCTGCCTGTCCATTCGACTGCGGATGGGCGACTGAAGCGTAGTCGACTCGTGTGCCTTGAGAGTTGCAGAAATCCCTGAATTCCTCGGAGTCAAAGTTCGACCCATTATCTGTGATGATGCTGTGCGGGACTCCATATCTGAATATCAGTTCCCTGATGAAGCTAACAGCAGTACCGGCGTCAAGGTTCCTAATTGGCTTAGCCTCAATCCATTTGGTGAACTTGTCGACTGCCACCAGTACATGCGTGAAACCACTTCGACCTGTTCTCAAGGGGCCGACCATGTCCAATCCCCATACTGCGAAAGGCCAGACGAGTGGAATGGTCTTCAGAGCTGACGCAGGCTTGTGTGACATATTTGAGTAGAACTGACATCCTTCGCACTTGTCCACTATTTCCTTTGCCATCTCATTCGCCTTTGGCCAATAAAATCCGGCTCGGTATGCTTTGGCCACGATGGTCCGAGAGGACGCATGATGACCACAGGTCCCCGAGTGGATATCATTGAGAATGATTCGACCTTCCTCCGGCGTTATGCACTTTTGACCAACTCCAGTCGCGCTCTCTCTATACAACTGTCCTTTGATAACGGTAAAGGCCTTGGATCGACGGACGATCTGTCGAGCCTCTTCCTCATCCTCTGGGAGCTCTTTTCTCAGGATATACGCGATATATGGAATTGTCCAGTCGGGTGTGACTACCAAGATCTCCATAACCAAGTCGACCACTGCTGGGACTTCTACCTCAGTCGGATCCGTGGCACTCTTGGGTTGTGGGGTTTCTTCAGTGAAAGGGTCTTCCTTAACTGACGGAGTATGAATATGCTCCAAGAACACACCACTCGGAATGGCTTCTCTCTTGGAACCTATCTTTGCTAGATCATCAGCTGCTTGATTTTTCAGTCGGGGTATATGATGGAGCTCCAACCCCTCAAACTTATTTTCCAGCTTCCTCACTGCATTGCAGTATCCAGTCATGGCTGGGCTTCTCACGTCCCACTCCTTCATCACTTGGTTGACCACTAAATCTGAATCGCCATAGACCATCACGCGACGGACGCCGAGTGAAATGGCCATGCGCAATCCATATAAGAGGGCCTCATACTCTGCCTCATTGTTGGAGGAATCAAAGTGAATCTGGAGCACATATTTAAGCTTATCTCCTCTGGGGGAAACCAAGACCACCCCAGCACCGGAACCATTCAGCATTTTAGAGCCATCAAAGAACATGGTCCAATGCTCCGAGTGAACTTCAGTCGGCTGCTGTTGTTCAATCCACTCGGCGAGGAAATCTGCTATTGCCTGGGACTTAATGGCTTTCTTTGCCTCAAACTTGATATCAAGGGGAAGAAGTTCAATCGCCCATTTCGCTACTCGACCAGTTGCATCTCTGTTGTGCAGAATCTCTGAAAGTGGAGCGTCGCTGACGACTGTGATGGAATGATCAGAGAAATAATGAGCAACCTTCTTCATGGTCATGTATATCCCATACACAAGCTTCTGATAATGAGGGTATCTCTGCTTGGATGGAGTCAAAACTTCAGACAAATAATACACTGGGCGCTGAACTTTGAAGGCTTTTCCTTCTTCTTCCCGCTCGACCGTAAGCACTGTACTGACGACTTGTCCTGTGGCTGCGATATAAAGCAACAGAGGCTCTTTGCTGATTGGAGCAGCAAGCACCGGCTGGGTGGAGAGCAGAGCTTTTAGCTCGGCAAATGCTGCATCAGCTTCTGGAGTCCACTCGAACTTGTCTGCCTTCTTCATCAGTCGGTAAAGAGGCAATGCCTTTTCACCGAGTCGTGAGATGAATCGACTTAATGCGGCCAAGCATCCAGTAAGCTTCTGGACATCGTGCACTCGCACAGGGCGTTTCATTCGGAGAATTGTGCCGATCTTCTCTGGATTAGCGTCGATCCCTCGCTCGGAAACGAGAAAACCGAGTAACTTGCCACCAGGAACTCCGAATGTGCACTTTGATGGATTGAGCTTGATATCATACCTTCTGAGGTTGGCAAATGTTTCGGCGAGGTCAGCGAGCAGGTCGGAACCTTTTCGTGACTTGACGACGATATCATCCATATACGCTTCCACATTCCGACTGATTTGAGTGAGCAGACACTTCTGAATCATTCGCATAAATGTGGCTCCGGCATTCTTGAGGCCGAATGGCATGGTGATATAGCAGAAGCACCCGAATGGAGTGATAAAAGCTGTTTTTATCTCATCGGGTCCGTACAGACGGATCTGGTGGTACCCGGAATAGGCGTCTAGAAAAGACAATCTCTCGCATCCCGCAGTCGAGTCAACAATTTGATCTGTGTAAGGGAGAGGAAAATGATCTTTCGGGCAGGCCCGATTGATGTGCTTGAAATCAATGCACATTCGGAGTGATTTGTCCTTCTTAGGGACCATGACGACATTAGCGAGCCACTCGGAGTGGTATATCTCGCGGATAAATCCTGCCGCCAACAGTCGAGCCACTTCCTCACCAATAGCCTTTTTCTTCTGGACGGCGGACCGCCGTAGATGCTCTTTAACTGGTTTTGCTGATGAGTCGACTCTAAGACGATGCTCAGCCAGTCCCCTGGGAACACCTGGCATGTCAGCTGGCTTCCATGCAAAAATGTCCCAGTTCTCACGGAGGAACTGGATGAGCGCTTCTTCCTATTTCGGGTCGAGTGTTGTGGAGATGTGGGTCGGGGCTGCACTGGGGTCGGTCGGGTGAATGTGGACAGGCTTCGTCTCACCGGACGACTGAAATGCAGATTCTGTGGCAGGTTTCTTGGATCGCAGCAAATCACTCGGATCTGCGCTTTGCTTATACTCTTCAAACTCGACCGCTGTCACCTGGGAATCGGCAATCTTCGAGCCCTTCTGAAAGCACTCTTCTGCCTTTTTCCGATCACCGGTGACAGTGATCACTCCTTTGGGACCGGGCATCTTCAGTTTGAGGTACACGTAACATGGTCGAGCCATGAACCGTGCGTAAGCTGGCCTCCCCAAAATGGCGTGGTATGCGCTTTGAAAATCCACGACCTCGAACGTCAACTTCTCTTTGCGAAAATGTTTTGAATCACCGAACAACACGTCCAGAGTTATTTGGCCGAGTGACTCGGCTTTCTTTCCTGGTATAACTCCATGAAAGCTCATGTTGCTGGTGCTCAGTCGGGACATCGGAATGCCCATTCCTTTCAGTGTGTCTGCATACAACAAATGCAACCCACTACCACCGTCCATCAGCACTTTCGTCAGTCGAGTGCCTTCGACAACTGGGTCGACCACCAAAGCTTGCCTCCCAGGGGTGGCAATATGAGTCGGGTGATCTGACTGGTCGAATGTGATGGGTGTTTGGGACCATCTCAGATAACTTGGTTTCGCTGGGGCAACCATGTTCACCTCACGATTAATGACTTTCAATCGGCTCTTGCTTTCCACATCTGCGAAGATCATCAGAGTGGAGTTGACATGTGGATATCCTTCCTCACTGTCCTCCTTGTCTTCGGCCTTGTCCGACTCCTTTTCCTTGTCCTTAGACTGTTTTCCTTGAAACTGCTGGATCAGGAGTCGACATTGGCGAGTGGTATGCTTTGGGTAAATGATATTGCCCTCTTCATCCTTCTTCGTGTGGATGTGACACGGCATATCCATCACGTCGTTCCCTTCTTTATCCTTTACTTTATTAGGGTTCCAGGATCCTTTTGGTTTCCCTTTGAACTTTCCCTGAGTCACGGCCAGAGCCTCTCCAGGAGCTGCTGGTTCAGCCTTCCGCTTCTGTTTCCGACTGGTGTTTCCCTTCTCCGACTGACTAGGCTTGTACTTGCCGCTTCGGAGTCGGTCTTCTTCTTCGCCGTTGGCGTACTTGGTAGAAATCTCCATCATCCGACTCAGGGTCATGTCTCCGGTTCGACCAAATTTCAAACTCAATTCTCTGTTCTTGACACCATCCTTGAAGGCGCAGACTGCCTGATGATCAGACACGTTCTCCACGGTATGATGCAAAGTGATCCATCTCTGAATATACTCTCTGAGAGTCTCATTCGTCTTCTGCACACAGACTTGCAGCTCCGTCAATCCAGCTGGTCGCCTGCAAGTTCCTTCAAATGTTCTGACGAACACTCGGGACAGATCTTCCCAAGTGTAAATGCTGCTAGGAGGTAACTGATTCAACCACGCTCTGGCAGAACCTTCCAACATGAGGGGTAAATGCTTCATGGCCACCTCGTCATTCCCACCACCAATCTGAACCGCCACTCGGTAGTCCTCAAGCCAAGTTTCAGGCTTAGATTCACTAGTGAACTTGCTGACTCATGTTGCCAACCTGAAATTGGGGGGGATCACTGCGGCTCTGATAGCCCTGCTGAAACACTCTGGACCAGAAACATGCACTCGACTGCTCGTGGGCGCATCTCTGTCGGGCCCACCCCGATGGGCTCTGTTCCGGTCGACCAAGCCTTGCACGATAATAGATCGCGCGTTGAAGCCTGGTTCCCTGGGGTCGACTGGAGCTCTTCGCCCCACACTGAACTGACGCCTGTCATCTTGCTGCCGAGGAGCGTAAGACCCGCCCCTCGGAGGGGAAGTGGGTGCTCGACACCTATCATCTCGGTCGTGTCGGTCTCCGTACTGGTCCCGCCGATTCTCGCGTCCTTCATGCCGCGGAGGCGATCTGGGACTATGAGCTGACTGAACCGTATTCGCAGCGACGGATCGACTGTGAATTCTGTTGCACGACTGCGACACGGCTGAATTCTGGTCTCCTGCTGCCCGGAGCAAATCTCTGATCTGCATCAAACCTCTCCCAGCTTCCGACTGAGAGGGCTGGATGGACTCTGCTATACGGGTCGCAGCTGCTAAATTCTGGATTGGGGTTCGATATACCTGAGTCGGCGGGAAGAGTTGACGTCGATTGGCGTCGGGAACTCGTTGCCGCGCGCGCTCGTCGAGTGCTCGCTGAAGGTTCTCCAGACGAGCGCGTTCAGCCAAATTGGCCAAACGTGCCTCCTCCAAGGCGCGAGCCTCGGGGGTTTCTCCCGCGATGGGAGTATGCAGGGCATCCATGTTCCTGCGGCGAAGCTCTTCCCTCTGCAGAGAGTCGAGTGGCTCGGGCTGGTACTCTCCGTGGTCCCGTACGGGGTCGCCTCCGCCGCCTGCCCCGCCCTCATGGGCGAAGCCAGGAGGACTGCGGGGTCCGTTGACCATCAGGATCTCCACCGCTGGATCACTGCTATCGCACTCGGATGCAGTCTCTACGGAGCCAGTCGACAGATCGAACAGGCCGTAGAGAGACTCGTCGGGCTCGATTGTCGCAACTTGGGTGGTGGCTGTCTGGCGAGCCACTGCGTGCTTCACCCACCGCTGGAGCCTCGACCTACCAGAGCGCTTGCGCTGGTGGGAGACCGGGAGGGTGACCGATAAGGGAGTCGACCGATATGGGGTCGACGGTTGTCGCAGCAGAACGCCGCGGACACATGCGCGAAAATGCGTCGCACCGCGGATAGGGAGCGCATCAACGTCGAGTGGAGCCTCTTGGAGCCAGGCGGAGTCGACGGCGACGAAGGTGAGAGCGCCGAGACGGATCTCGCGACCCTCGACCAAAACTCCAGCAGTCATCATGATGAATATACCCGGAAGAATCGCAACTTCTCCAAAAAATCGCTAAAACACCGGCCCCATGGTGGGCGCCAACTGTCGTGGTTCTAAGTCTGACAGTAGAGTGGGGGTAGGTATGGAGAGGCAAGGTCCTAGCTATGGAGAGGTTGTAAACACAAGCGATGTACGAGTTCAGGCCCTTCTCGGAGGAAGTAAAAGCCCTATGTCTCAGAGCCCGGAAGCGGTCGAGTGGATTATGTGTATATGAGTTACAGGGGTGCAAACCCTTCTGCCTGTGGAGGGGGGGTGGCTTATATAGAGTGCGCTAGGACCCCAGCCAGCCCACATAATGAAGGGTTTAAAGTACATTAAGTCCGGGGCGTTACTGGTAATGCCCCACATAAAGTGTCTTAACTACCATAAAGTCTACTTAACTACTGACCGTTGCAGTACAGAGTGCTTCTTGACCTTCTGGTGGTCGAGTGAGTCTTCATGGTCGAGTCCTTCAAGTCAGTCGAGTGGGCTCCTCGTAAGTCGATTGGAAGGCGATCTCTTCTAAGGGTGTCCTTGGGTAGGGTACTTAGATCAGGTCTATGACCCTACCCTAGGTACATGAATCCATCAGGAAGCTCGTCCTTGGAACATACATGCCAAGTTCTATCAGGTAAAATTCGCACTAGCATAATCATGAAGCATATGAAAACTCCATATATGAAAGGCATGGTGCTACTCTGAAGCTAAAGTGTGTATAAAGGATAGTAGTGCGCCCCTTTCTCTTTTTCTTTCATTTTTTGGGGGGATCTTTTTGGCCTCTTTCTTTTTTTGGGGCGCTTTTGGCCTCTCTTTTTCTCACGCGTAGAGGCACAATCTAAATGACATCACATTTTATTTACTTACAACTCAAATAAATATGATGGCTACTATTAATGTGACCAGGATGTGCAATGAAAAGGAAGTCATCCCACATGATTTGGATGCACCAGTGAACTATGCACCATGTCGTGATGCAAGAGTGGGCAATGCACGGTACCAAAGAGGCTAGAAAATATTTGTATAGGTGGAAGTTGTTGGGGAACGCAGTATTTCAAAAAATTTACCTACGATCACGCAAGATCTATCTAGGAGATGCATAGCAACGAGCGGAGAGAGTGTGTCCACGTACCCTCGTAGACCGAAAGAGGAAGTGTTTAGTAACGCGGCTGATGTAGTCGAACGTCTTCGCGATTCAACCGATCCTAGAACCGAATGTACGGCACCTCCGTGTTCAGCTTACGTTCAACTCGATGACGTCCCTCGAGCTCTTGATCCAGTTGAGGCTGAGGGAGAGTTCCATCAGCACGACGGCGTGGTGACAGTGATGATGAAGTTACCGGCGCACGGCTTCGCCTAAGCACTACGATGATATGACCGAGGTGTATAACTCTGCAGGGGGGCACCACACACGGCTAAGAGAAGACTTGGTGTGCCTTTGGGGTGCCCCCCTCCCACATATATAAAGGGGGGAGGAGAGGTGGCCGACCCAAGGGCGGCGCGCCAAGGGGGGGAGTCCTACTTGGACTCCCGGTCCAAGTAGGATTCGGCCCCCTCCTTTCCTTTTCGAAGAAGGGGAAGGGGAAACAGATGGAGGAGAAGAATGAAAGCCCCCCCCAACCCTAGTCCAGTTCGGTTTGGGCTTGGGGGGCGCGCACCTCCACCTGGCCGCCACCGCCTCTCTCCATTAGGGCCCAGGAAGGCCCATTAACTCCCCAGGGGGGGGGGGGTTCCGGTAATCACCGATACTCCGAAACTTATCTGAGACGACCCGAACCATTCAGATGTCCGAATGTAACCTTCCAATATATGAATCTTTACCTCTCGACCATTTCGAGACTCCTCGTCATGTCTGTGGTCTCATCTGGAACTCCGAACAAACTTCGGTCATCAAATCACATAACTCATAATACAAATCATCATCGAACGTTAAGCGTGCGGACCCTCCGAGTTCAACAACTATGTAGACATGACCGAGACACATCTCCGGTCAATAACCAATAGCGGAACCTGGATGCTCATATTGGCTCCTACATATTCTACAAAGATCTTTATCGGTCAAACCGCACAACAACATACGTTGTTCCCTTTGTCATTGGTATGTTACTTGCCCGAGATTCGATCGTCGGTATCATCATACCTAGTTCAATCTCGTCATCGGAATGTCTCTTTACTCGTTCCGTAATGAATCATCCCGTGACTAACTCATTAGTCACATTGCTTGCAAGGCTCATAGTGATGTGCATTATCGAGAGGGCCCAGAGATACCTCTCTGATACACGGAGTGACAAATCCTAATCTCGATCTATGCCAACTCAACAAACACCATCAGAGACACCTGTAGAGCATCTTTATAATCACCCAGTTACGTTGTGACGTTTGATAGCACACAAGGTGTTCCTCTGGTATTCGGGAGTTGCATAATCTCATAGTCTCAGGAACTTGTATAAGTCATGAAGAAAGCAATAGCAGAAAAACTAAACGATCATTATGCTAAGCTGACGGATGGGTATTGTCCATCACATCATTCTCTAATGATGTGACCCCATTCATCAAATGACAACACATGTCTATGGCTAGTAAAAATAACCATCTTTGATTAACGAGCTAGTCAAGTAGAGGCATACTAGGGACACTCTGATTGTCTATGTATTCACACATGTACTAAGTTTCCGGTTAATACAATTCTAGCATGAATAATAAATATTTATCATGATATAGGGAAATATAAATAACAACTTTATTATTGCCTCTAGGGCATATTTCCTTCACTCTCCCACTTGCACTAGAGTCAATAATCTAGATTACATAGTAATGATTCTAACACCCATGGAGTCTTGGTGCTGATCATGTTTTGCTCGTGAGAGAGGCTTAGTCAACGGGTCTGCAACATTCAGATTCGTATATATCTTGCAAATCTCTATGTCTCCCTCCTTGACTTGATTGCGGATGGAATTAAAGCGTCTCTTGATGTGCTTGGTTCTCTTGTGAAATCTGGATTCCTTTGCCAAGGCAATTGCACCAGTATCGTCACAAAAGATTTTCATTGGACCCGATGCACTAGGTATTACACCTAGATCGGATATGAACTCCTTCATCTAGACTCCTTCATTTGCTACTTCCAAAGAAGCTATGTACTCCACTTCAAACGTAGATCCCGCCACGACACTCTGATTAGAACTGCACCAACTGACAGCTCCACCATCCAATATAAATACGTATCCGGTTTCAGACTTAGAGTCATCCGGATCAGTGTCAAAGCTTGCATCGACGTAACCGTTTACGACGAGCTCTTTGTCACCTCCATAAACGAGAAACATATCCTTAGTCCCTTTCAGGTATTTCAGGATGTTCTTGACCGTTTTCCAGTGATCCACTCCTGGATTACTTTGGTACCTCCCTGCTAAGCTAATAGCAAGGCACACATCAGGTCTAGTACACAGGATTGCATACATGATAGAACCTATGGTTGAGGCATAGGGAATGACTTTCATTTTCTCTCTATCTTCTGTAGTGGTTGGGCATTGAGTCTGACTCAACTTCACACCTTGTAACACAGGCAAGAACCCTTTCTTTAAATGATCCATTTTGAACTTCTTCAAAACTTTATCAAGGTATGTGCTTTGTGAAAGTCCAATTAAGCGTCTTGATCTATCTCTATAGATTTTGATGCCCAATATATAAGCATCTTCACTGAGGCCCTTCATTGAAAAATTCTTATTCAAGTATCCTTTTATGCTATCCAGAAATTCTGTATTATTTCCAATCAACAATATGTCATCCACATATAATATTAGAAATGCTACAGAGCTCCCACTCACTTTCTTGTAAATACAGGCTTCTCCAAAAGTCTGTATAAAACTATATGCCTTGATCACACTATCAAAGCATATATTCCAACTCCGAGAGGCTTGCACCAGTCCATAAATGGATCGCTGGAGCTTGCACACTTTGCTAGCACCTTTTGGATCGACAACACTTTCTGGTTGCATCATATACAACTCTTCTTTAAGATATCCATTAAGGAATGCAGTTTTGACATCCATTTGCCAAATTTCATAATCATAAAACGCGGCAATTGCTAACATGATTCAGACAGACTTAAGCATCGCTACGGCTGAGAAAGTCTAATTGTAGTCAACTCCTTGAACTTGTAGATAAACTTTTGCAACAAGTCAAGCTTTGTAGACAGTAACATTATCGCCAACGTCAGTTTTCTTCTTGAAGATCCATTTATTTTCTATGGCTTGCCGATCATCGGGCAAGTCAACCAAAGTCCATACTTTGTTCACATACATGGATCCCATCTCAGATTTCATGGCCTCAAGCCATTTAGCGGAATCTGGGCTCATCATCGTTTCCTCATAGTTCGTAGGTTCGTCATGGTCAAGTAACATGACTTCCAGAACAGGATTACCGTACCACTCTGGTGCGGATCTTACTCTGGTTGACCTACGAGGTTCAGTAGTAAGTTGATATGAAGTTTCATGATCATCATCATTAGCTTCCTCACTGATTGGTGTAGGAATCACTGGAACTGATTTCTGTGATGTACTACTTTCCAATTCGGGAGCAGGTACAATTACCTCATCAAGTTCTACTTTCCTCCCACTCACTTCTTTTGAGAGAAACTCCTTCTCTAGAAAGGATCCATTCTTAGCAATGAATATCTTGCCTTCGGATCTGTGATAGAAGGTGTACCCAACAGTTTCCTTTGGGTATCCTATGAAGACATATTTCTCCGATTTGGGTTCGAGCTTATCAGGTTGAAGCTTATTCACATAAGAATCGCAGCCCCAAACTTTAAGAAACGACAACTTGGGTTTCTTGCCAAACCACAGTTCATATGGTGTCATCTCAATGGATTTAGATGGTGCCCTATTTAACGTGAATGCAGCCGTCTCTAAAGCATAACCCCAAAATGATAGTGGTAAATCAGTAAGAGACATCATAGATCGCACCATATCTAATAAAGTACGATTACGATGTTCAGACACACCATTACACTGTGGTGTTCTAGGTGGCGTGAGTTGCGAAACTATTCCACACTGTTTCAAATGAAGACCAAACTCATAACTCAAATATTCACCTCCACGATCAGATCGCAAAAACTTTATTTTCTTGTGACGATGATTTTCCACTTCACTCTGAAATTCTTTGAACTTTTCAAATGTTTCAGATTTATGTTTCATCAAGTAGATATACCCATATCTGCTCAAATCATCTGTGAAGGTAAGAAAAGAACGATACCCGCCGTGAGCCTCAACACTCATCGGACCGCATACATCAGTATCTATTATTTCCAACAAGTCAGTTGCTCGCTTCATTGTTCCAGAGAACGAAGTCTTAGTCATCTTGCCCATGAGGCATGGTTCACAAGCATCAAGTGATTCCAAAAGCCCATTAGCATGGAGTTTCTTCATGCACTTTACACCAATATGACCTAAACGGCAGTGCCACAAATAAGTTGTACTATCATTATTAACCTTGCAACTTTTGGCTTCAATATTATGAATACTAGATGACACCCCGCGTGTTGCTGCGGGACTTTGTAGAAAATTTTCTGAGTAATACCCACGTCGCAAATATAACAATGGGAATCAATTAATGATGGATTTGACTTACATGCAATGAAATGTGTAGTCATTGGTGGTAGCATGAACAATGTTCTTAGCGATACTAAACTACAATGTAGTGCATTCATTATCTGTTGAAAGAAGGCACTCTCTAAGTATTCCCAGCATTATGAACTACATTACCATTAGCAGGTCATGAACACATGACCATGATGATTTAAAAAAGTTAATTACAGTTGCTGAAATATATAAGATGTTCAAAAAAACAACCTGCAATGTGAGTGAACATAGCAATATGCCCCAATAGCTAGACCAGTTCTAGCACCGACTGCTTCTAAAATTGTCAAAATGCCATATAAAAGGAACAACATCAAGATGTAAACCATTCAATATAGTAGCCCTTGGTATAGGAAGAACTAGTAGTAATCCATCGCAAAATAAAAGATATTAGATGATAGATCGACATAGTATATTTTCGTACAGAAGACAACATTAATATTACAATACCACAACAATGTTGCAGAATTATGTACAGATAAGTGTACCACTTGTGAAGTCAGAATGTAGTTGAAATTTTCTAAAGAGCCCACATGCGTGGCCATGATTGCGACAAAGAAACGGAGATTGTAGGTGTGTTGCATAAGTACAGGTATGTGCAAAGAAACGGCGACTATCAGCAGCAGAAGGCATAATAAAGTACAACAAAATAAGGCAATTGTTTAAGGGAACATAAAATATAATTTCTTCTTTCAAACCTTGGTAAACTATTACTCAGTTTTATACATGAAACTAAGAAAATAGTACTCCCTTTGTACACTAATGTAAGATGTTTTTCCTATACAAATTGAACTACAAAAATGTCTTATATTAGTGTACATAGGTAGTAGTAAAAAATTGAATGGCTGCCAACATCTTTCAAGAACATATCGTCAAATCTAAATGGTGGCAGCAACATTCTTCCTCCTCTACAACACAAATTCTAACTTGGATCCTAAGGGATCTCTGCAAACACGATCTTCATACCAAAATAAACTCCAAAATGTCCTCAAGAATGCTGAGATCCCTCGGGTCTATGACGCCCCCGATTTGACCATACACTAATCATACACACAAACATGTACGATCAAGATCAGGGACTCACGGGAAGATATCACAACACAACTCTAGACACAAATTAAAATAATACAAGCTTTATTTTACAAGCCAGGGGCCTCGAGGGCTCGAATACATCAGCTCAAAAACACAAGAGTCAGTGGAAGCAATAACATCTGAGTACAGACATATGTTAAACAAGTTTGCCTTAAGAAGGCTACCACAAAAGTAGCAACGATCGAAAAGGCAAGGCCTCCTACCTGGGACCTCCTAACTACTCCTCGAAGCCGAACTCCACGTAGAATCATCCTCGGAATCTCTAGCTCCTGGACTCCAGCATCTGGTTGCGACAACTGAGAAGAATGCAAAGGGGGAAAAGAGGGAGAAAAGCAACCGTGAGTACTCATCCAAAGTACCCGCAAGCAAGGATCTACACTACATATGCATGGGTATCTGTGTAAAGGGGCAATATCGGTGGACTGAACTGCAGAATGCCAGAATAAGAGGGAGATAACTAGTCCTGTCGAAGACTACGCTTCTGGCAGCCTCCATCTCGCAGCATGTAGAAGAGAGTAGATGGTAAGTTCACCAAGTATCATCGCATAGCATAATCCTACCTGGCGATCCTCCCCTCGTCGCCCTGTGTGAGAGCGATCACCGGGTTATATCTGGCACTTGGAAGGGTGTGTTCTATTTAGTATCCAGTTCTAGTTGTCATAAGGTCAAGGTACAACTCCGGGTAGTCCTGTTACCGAGGATCACGGCTATTCGAATAGATAAAATTCCCTACAGGGGTGCACCACATTACCCAACACGCTCGATCACCTTTGGCCGGGCACACTTTCCTGGGTCATGCCCGGCCTCGGAAGATCAACATGTCGCAGCCCTACCTAGGCACAACAGAGAGGTCAGCACGACGGTCTAAATCCTATGACGCAGGGGTCTGGGCCCATCGCCCATTGCACACCTGCATGTTGCGAACACGGCCGGAAGCAGACCTAGCCCCCTTAATACAAGCGCAGGCTTACGGTCCAATCCGGCGCGTGCCGCTAAGTCGCTGACGTCAAGAAGGCTTCGGCTGATACCACGACGTCGAGTGCCCATAACTGTTCCCGCGTAGTTGGTTAGTGCGTATAGGCCAGTGGCCAGACTCAAATCAAATACCAAGATCTCGTTAAGCGTGTTAACTGATGTAACCGCAGACGCCGACCAGGGCCAGGCCCACCTCTCTCCTAGGTGGTCTCAACCTGCCCTGTTGCTCCGCCACAAAGTAACAGTCGGGGGCCGTCGGGAACTCAGGCCCACCACTACCTGGATGGAGCCACCTGTCCTTTCAGCCCCCAGATCAGAATCACTTGCGGGTACTCTACGAGCCGACCTGACTTTAATCACCACATGTATCATATAATATGTATGTAAGTATATACCCGTGATCACCTCCTGAGTGATCATGGCTCGATAGTATAGCATGGCAGACGGACAAGAATGTAGGGCCACTGATGGAATACTAGCATCCTGTACTAAGCATTTAGGATTGCAGGTAAGGGTAACAACTGTAGCAACAATGACAGGCTATGCAGCAGAATAGGATTAACTGAAAGCAGTAACATGCTACACTACTCTAATGCAAGCAGTAGAGAGAAGGAATAGGTGATATCTGGTGATCAAGGGGGGGGGCTTGCCTGGTTGCTTTGGCAAGGAGGAGTCGTCAACAACATAGTCGATCGGGGCACCAGCAGCAGCGTCAGTCTCGTAGTCTACCGGAGAGAAGAGGGGGAAGAAACAATGAATACAATGCAAACAGATGCATATCGCTGCATGACATGACAAGTAACGGTGCCAGGTGTGCCCTAGCCCGGTAGGAGGTGATACCGGGGAAGGGGGGAAACATCCGGGAAAGTATTCCCGGTGTTTCGCGTTTTCGGACAGATGAACTGGAGGGGGAAGTTGCGTGTTCACTATGCTAGGGATGTGTGGCGGACGAACGGGCTTCGTATTCAGATTCGTCTCGTCGTTCTGAGCAACTTTCATGTACAAAGTTTTTCCATCCGAGCTACGGTTTATTTTATATTATTTTTAAAAGATTTAATCAATTTTCTAGATTTATCTATCTAATTAATTCTAACATTATCCAGAATAGTGTCTGCTGCTGTCAACATGATGCAATGCTGAGGTCATCAGTCAACAGTGTGGTTGACTTGGTCAACAAACATGTGGGTCCCGGTTGTCATAGACTGTTAGCTAATTAACCTAGTTAATTAGTTTAATCTAAACAAACTAATTAGGTTAATTAAACACAATTAATTTAGTTAATTAATTATTATTATTATTATTATTTTTAAATTCTTTTTTAACGTTCTGGGGCTGGGCCCTAGGAGTCAGTGGCCCAGAAGCCACCGTGGGTTAACGGGCGTGGGTGCAGCGATTGTTTGGGCTCACGAGGCAGGGTGGGGCGGAGGCCGAGAGGGTGCTCGCCTGCAGGGATAGCGAGGCCATGCCCGCGGCCGGTTTCGAACTAACGCGACATTAGCAACAGTAAT
This sequence comes from Triticum dicoccoides, assembly GCF_002162155.2. Taxonomy (NCBI): domain Eukaryota; kingdom Viridiplantae; phylum Streptophyta; class Magnoliopsida; order Poales; family Poaceae; genus Triticum; species Triticum dicoccoides. The sequence goes on from NC_041385.1 coordinate 582,724,200, forward strand.
CGAGGTGACGTGGCATCATTAGCAGAGGTTCACTGTAGCTTAAATATCCGAGCGTCACAATTCTCCTCCACTACAAGAAATCTCGTCCGAGATTTAAGAGGTAGAGTAAGGGGCAAAGGTCTGGTTACGATATTCTAACATATCTTCTCAAAGAAGTTAATCCCTTTCATTGGTGTATTCATTTCTCCGCTTTAGTTCATTATGATGAAGCCAACATCCTTTCTTCAGGATCTCCATCGTACTTATGGAAAAGATAAGGGGGGAGACTCGGGAAGGACGGAGCTCAACACATGTTAGGTACCTGGGGGCTATCTCAGTGAACGAGGTATAGAGGCATCTCTCGAGTTGAAATTCGAGAAAGTCATCGAGAGCAAGGTAAGAAGGTGAAATAAGAAATTTCAAGCGGATAGGCAATCGTTCATTGCCTGTAATAGAGTGTGAAAGGGTTCAAAGCGATGGGAATAAGTATTGTGTCTGATACCAGAATTGATGATCTCTCGGAAGGTGGCTCGTGAATTACTTACGAGGCCACGTGCGAGTAACAACCATGGGAAGAGGGGGTGTACAGAGAGTCAGGTTTCGATCCTGTGGAACTGTGGGTTATGGGCCCACCATGTGGGTTAAAAAGTAGGAAGGCGGTGACGTCTTGCACAATCATGTAAGCAAGGCATTGCTACCTCTTGAGCACTGCGTTGGTATTCCCTTGAAGAGGAAAGGGTGATGCAGCAAAGTAGCGTAAGTATTTCCCTCAGTTTTTGAGAACCAAGGTATCAATCCAGTAGGAGGCCACACGCAAGTCCCTCGTACCTACACAAACAAATAAGAACCTTGCAACCAACGCGATAAAGGGGTTGTCAATCCCTTCACGGCCACTTGCAAAAGTGAGATCTGATAGAGATGATAAGATAATTTTTTTGGTATTTTTACGATAAAGACTAAAAGTAAAGAAAGCAAATAAATGACGATAGAAATAGCTTGTTGACGGAAGATTAATATGATGGAGAATAGACCCGGGGGCCATAGGTTTCACTAGTGGCTTCTCTCAGGATAGCATAAGTATTACGGTGGGTGAACAAATTACTATCGAGCAATTGATAGAAAAGTGCATAATTATGAGAGTATCTAGGCATGATCATGTATATAGGCATCACGTCCGCGATAAATAGACCGACTCCTGCCTACATCTACTACTATTACTCCACACATCGACCGCTATCCAGCATGCATCTAGAGTATTAAGTTCATAAGAACAGAGTAACGCATTAGGTAAGATGACATGATGTAGAGGGATAAACTCATGCAATATGATATAAACCCCATCTTTTTATCCTCGATGGCAAAAATACAATACATGTCGTTTCCCCTACTGTCACTGGATCGAGCACCGCATGATTGAACCCAAAGCGAAGCACTTATCCCATTGCAAAAAATATCAATCTAGTAGGCCAAACCAAACTGATAATTCGAAGAGACTTGCAAAGATAACCAATCATACATAAAAGAATTCAAAGAAGATTCAAATATTGTTCATAGATAATCTTGATCATAAACCCACAATTAATCAAATCTCGACAAACACACCGCAAAAAGAGTTACATCAAATAGATCTCCAAGAAGATCGAGGAGAACTTGAAGGAAATATGCCCTAGAGGCAATAATAAAGTTATTATTTATTTCCTTATTTCATGATAAATGTTTATTATTCATGCTAGAATTGTATTTACCGGAAACATAATACATGTGTGAATATATAGACAAACAAAGTGTCACTAGTATTCCTCTACTTGACTAGCTCGTTAATCAAAGATGGTTATGTTTCCTAACCATGAACAATGAGTTGTTATTTGATTAACGAGGTCACATCATTAGTTGAATGATCTGATTGACATGACCCATTCCATTAGCTTAGCACCCGATCGTTTAGTATGTTGCTATTGCTTTCTTCATGACTTATACATGTTCCTATGACTATGAGATTATGCAACTCCCGTTTACCGGAGGAACACTTTGGGTACTACCAAACGTCACAACGTAACTGGGTGATTATAAAGGAGTACTACAGGTGTCTCCAATGGTCGATGTTGGGTTGGCGTATTTCGAGATTAGGATTTGTCACTCCGATTGTCGGAGAGGTATCTCTGGGCCCTCTCGGTAATACACATCACATAAGCCTTGCAAGCATTACAACTAATATGTTAGTTGTGAGATGATGTATTACGGAACGAGTAAAAGAGACTTGCCGGTAACGAGATTGAACTAGGTATTGGATACCGACGATCGAATCTCGGGCAAGTAACATACCGATGACAAAGGGAACAACGTATGTTGTTATGCGCTCTGACCGATAAAGATCTTCGTAGAATATGTAGGAGCCAATATGGGCATCCAGGTCCCGCTATTGGTTATTGACCAGAGACGTGTCTCGGTCATGTCTACATTGTTCTCGAACCCGTAGGGTCCGCACGCTTAAGGTTACGATGACAGTTATATTATGAGTTTATGCATTTTGATGTACCGAAGGTTGTTCGGAGTCCCGGATGTGATCACGGACATGACGAGGAGTCTCGAAATGGTCGAGACGTAAAGATTGATATATTGGAAGCCTATATTTGGATATCGGAAGTGTTCCGGGTGAAATCGGGATTTTACCGGAATACCGGGAGGGTTACCGGAACCCCCCGGGAGCTATTTGGGCCATAGTGGGCCTTAGTGGAAAAGAGAAGGGGCTGCCCTAGATGGGCTGCGCGCCCCCCCTTCCCCTAGTCCTATTAGGACTAGGAGAGGTGGCCGGTGAAGGAAATATGCCCTAGAGACAATAATAAAGTTATTATTTATTTCCTTATTTCATGATAAATGTTTATTATTCATGCTAGAATTGTATTAACCGGAAACATAATACATGTGTGAATACATAGACAAACAAAGTGTCACTAGTATGCCTCTACTTGACTAGCTCGTTAATCAAAGATGGTTATGTTTCCTAACCATGAACAATGAGTTGTTATTTGATTAACGAGGTCACATCATTAGTAGAATGATCTGATTGACATGACCCATTCCATTAGCTTAGCACCCGATCGTTTAGTATGTTGCTATTGCTTTCTTCATGACTTATACATGTTCCTATGACTATGAGATTATGCAACTCCCGTTTACCGGAGGAACACTTTGGGTACTACCAAACGTCACAACGTTACTGGGTGTAAAGGAGTACTACAGGTGTCTCCAATGGTCGATGTTGGGTTGGCGTATTTCGAGATTAGGATTTGTCACTCCGATTGTCGGAGAGGTATCTCTGGGCCCTCTCGGTAATACACATCACATAAGCCTTGCAAGCATTACAACTAATATGTTAGTTGTGAGATGATGTATTACGGAACGAGTAAAGAGACTTGCCGGTAACGAGATTGAACTAGGTATTGGATACCGACGATCGAATCTCGGGCAAGTAACATACCGATGACAAAGGGAACAACGTATGTTGTTATGCGGTCTGACCGATAAAGATCTTCGTAGAATATGTAGGAGCCAATATGGGCATCCAGGTCCCGCTATTGGTTATTGACCGGAGATGTGTCTCGGTCATGTCTACATTGTTCTTGAACCCGTAGGGTCCGCACGCTTAAGGTTACGATGACAGTTATATTATGAGTTTACATGTTTTGATGAACCGAAGGAGTTTGGAGTCCCGGATGAGATCGGGGACATGACGAGGAGTCTCGAAATGGTCGAGACGTAAAGATTCATATATTGGATGATATGGTTAGGCCAAGGGGTCAAGCCCATGAGGCTTTAGGTCGGTGCAAAAGGAGTTTTGCGGAGGCCAGGGGGCCAAACGCCGGAGACCCTGGTGTCTGGCCCTGGGCCAGACGCCGAGGCCCATGGCGTCTGGGCCAGACGCCAAGGATTGTGGCGTTTGGTCCTGGAGTCCGAGTGGGACTCTTGCCTTTCGGGCAAAACCGACTTTGAGGAGGCTTTTGCTCCAAGTTTCGACCCCGGGGCTCAACATATAAATAGAGGGGCAGGGCTAGCACCAAAGACACAACAATTGATCCCTTGGATCTCTTAGCCGTGTGCGGTGTCCCCCTCCACCATAGTCCACCTCGATAATATCGCAGCGGTGCTTAGGCGAAGCCCTGCGACGGTAGAACATCAAGATCGTCACCACGCCGTCGTGCTGACGGAACTCTCCCTCGACACTCGGCTGGATCGGAGTTCGAGGGACGTCATCGAGCTGAACGTGTGCTAGAACTCGGAGGTGCCGTAGTTTCGGTGCTTGATCGGTCGGGCCGTGAAGACGTACGACTACATCAACCGCGTTGTGCTAACGCTTCCGCTTACGGTCTACAAGGGTATGTAGACAACACTCTCCCCTCTCGTTGCTATACATCACCATGATCTTGCGTGTGCGTAGGAATTTTTTTTGAAATTACTACGAAACCCAACAGTGGTATCAGAGCCTAGGTTACTTATGTTGATGTTATATGCACGAGTAGAACACAAGTGAGTTGTGGACGATACAAGTCATACTGCCTACCAGCATGTCATACTTTGGTTCGGCGGTATTGTTGGACGAGACGACCCGGACCAACCTTACGCGTACGCTTACGCGAGACCGGTTCCCTCGACGTGCTTTGCACATAGATGGCTTGCGGGCATCTGTCTCTCCAACTTTAGTTGAACCGAGTGTGGCTACGCCCGGTCCTTGCGAAGGTTAAAACGAAGTCTATTTGACAAACTATCGTTGTGGTTTTGATGCGTAGGTGAGATTGGTTCTTACTTAAGCCCGTAGCAGCCACGTAAAACATGCAACAACAAAGTAGAGGACGTCTAACTTGTTTTTGCAGGGCATGTTGTGATGTGATATGGTCAAGGCATGATGCTGAATTTTATTGTATGAGATGATCATGTTTTGTAACCAAGTTATCGGCAACTGGCAGGAGCCATATGGTTGTCGCTTTATTGTATGCAATGCAATCGTGATGTAATGCTTTACTTTATCACTAAGCGGTAGCGATAGTCGTGGAAGCATAAGATTCGCGAGACGACAATGATGCTAAGATGGAGATCAAGGTGTCGCGCCGGTGACGATGGTGATCATGACGGTGCTTCGGAGATGGAGATCACAAGCACAAGATGATGATGGCCATATCATATCACTTATATTGATTGCATGTGATGTTTATCTTTTTATGCATATTATCTTGCTTTGATTGACGGTAGCATTATAAGATGATCTCTCACTAAATTATCAAGAAGTGTTCTCCCTGAGTATGCACCGTTGTGAAAGTTCTTCGTGCTGAGACACCACGTGATGATCGGGTGTGATAGGCTCTACGTTCAAATACAACGGGTGCAAAACAGTTGCGCACGCAGAATACTCAGGTTAAACTTGACGAGCCTAGTATATGCAGATATGGCCTCGGAACACGGAGACCGAAAGGTCGAGCGTGAATCATATAGTAGATATGATCAACATAGTGATGTTCACCATTGAAACTACTCCATCTCACGTGATGATCGGACATGGTTTAGTTGATTTGGATCACGTGATCACTTAGAGGATTAGAGGGATGTCTGTCTAAGTGGGAGTTCTTAAGTAATATGATTAATTGAACTTAAATTTATCATGAACTTAGTCCTGGTAGTATTTTGCAAATTATAGATCAATAGCTCGCGTTGTTGCTTCCCTGTGTTTATTTTGATATGTTCCTAGAGAAAATTGTGTTGAAAGATGTTAGTAGCAATGATGCGGATTGGATCCGTGATCTGAGGATTATCCTCATTGCTGCACAGAAGAATTATGTCCTTAATGCACCGCTAGGTGACAGACCTATTGCAGGAGCAGATGCAAACGTTATGAACGTTTAGCTAGCTCAAAATGATGACTACTTGATAGTTTAAGTGCACCATGCTTAACGGCTTAGAATCGGGACTTCAAAGACGTTTTGAACGTCATGGACCATATGAGATGTTCCAGGAGTTGAAGTTAATATTTCAAGCAAATACCCGAGTTGTGAGATATGAAGTCTCCAACAAGTTCTATAGCTAAAAGATGGAGGAGAATCGCTCAACTAGTGAGCATGTGCTCAGATTGTCTGGGTACTACAATCGCTTGAATCAAGTGGGAGTTAATCTTCCAGATAAGATAGTGATTGACAGAATTCTCTAGTCACCATCACCAAGTTAGTAGAACTTCGTGATGAACTATAATATGCAAGGAATAACGGAAACAACTCCCAAGCTCTTCGTGATGATGAAATCAATGAAGGTAGAAATCAAGAAAAACATCAAGTGTTGATGGTTGATAAGACCACTAGTTTCAAGAAAAGGGCAAAGGGAAGAAGGGGAACTTCAAGAAGAACGGCAAGCAAGTTGCTGCTCAAGTGAAGAAGCCCAAGTCTGGTCCTAAGCCTGAGACTAAGTGCTTCTACTGCAAAGGGACTGGTCACCGGAAACGGAATCACCCCAAGTGATTGGCGGATAAGAAGGATGGCAAAGTGAACATAAGTATATTTGATATACATGTTATTGATGTGTACTTTACTAGTGTTTATAGCAAACCCTAAGTATTTGATACTAGTTCAGTTGCTAAGATTAGTAACTCGAAACGGGAGTTGCAGAATAAACAGAGACTAGTTAAGGGTGAAGTGACGATGTGTGTTGGAAGTGGTTCCAAGATTGATATGATCATCATCGCACACTCCCTATAATTTCGGGATTAGTGTTGAAACTAAATAAGTGTTATTTGGTGAGCATGAATATGATTTGATCATGTTTATTGTAATACGGTTATTCATTTAAGTAAAAGAATAAATTGTTGTTCTGTTTACATGAATAATACTTTATATGGTTACACACCCAATGAAAATAGTTCATTGGATCTCGATCTTAGTGATACACATATTCATAATATTGAAACCAAAAAATGTAAAGTTAATAATGATAGTGCAACTTATTTATGGCACTGCCGTTTAGGTCATATTGGTGTAAGGCGCATGAAGAAACTCCATGCTGATGGGATTTTGGAATCACTTGATTATGAATCACTTGATGCTTGCGAACCATGCCTTATGGGCAAGATGACTAAAACGCCGTTCTCCGGAACAATGAAGCAAGCAACAGATTTGTTGGAAATCATACATACCGATGTATGTGGTCCGATGAAAGGCTTACAGCAGGTATCATTATTTTCTGACCTTCACAAGATGATTTGAGCAGATATGGGGATATCTACTTGATGAAACATAAGTCTGAAATAATTGAAAGGTTCAAAGAATTTCAGAGTGAAGTGGAAAAATCATCGTAACAAGAAAAATAAAGTTTCTGCGATCTGATCACGGAGACGAATATTTGAGTTACGAGTTTGGTCTTCAATTAAAACAATGTGGAATAGTTTCATAGCTCACGCCACCTGGAACAGCACAATGTTATGGTGTGTCCGAACGTCGTAACCGCGCTTTATTGGATATGGTGCGATCTATGATGTCTCTTATTGATTTACCATTGTCGTTTTGGGGTTATGCATTAGAGACAGCTGCATTCACGTTAAAAGGGCACCATCTAAATCCGTTGAGACGACACTATATGAACTGTGGTTTAGCAAGAAACCCAAGTTGTCGTTTCTTAAAGTTTGGGGCTGCGATGCTTATGTGAAAAAGTTTCATCCTGATAAGCTCGAACCCAAATCGGAGAAGTGCGTCTTCATAGAATACCCAAAGGAAATTGTTGGGTACACCTTCTATCACAGATCCGGAGGCAAGATATTCTTTGCTAAAAATGGATCCTTTCTGAAGAAGGAGTTTCTCTCGGAAGAAGTGAGTGGGAGGAAAGTAGAACTTGACGAGGTAACTGTACCTGCTCCCTTACTGGAAAGTAGTTCATCACAGAAAACTGTTTCAGTGACACCTACACCAGTTAGTGAGGAAGCCAATGATAATGATCATGAAACTTCAGATCAAGATACTACTGAACCCCGTAGATCAACCAGAGTAAGATCCGCGCCAGAGTGGTACGGTAATCCTGTTCTGGAAGTCATGCTACTAGATCATGATGAACCTACGAACTATGAGTAAGCGATGATGAGCCCAGATTCCGCGAGATGGCTTGAGGCCATAAAATCTGAGATATGATCCATGTATGACAACAAAGTATGGACTTTGATTGACTTGCTCGATGATCAGCAAAGCCATGTTAAATAAATGGATCTTCAAGAGGAAGACGGACACTGATAGTAGTGTTACTATCTACCAAGCTCGACTTGTTGCAAAAGTTTTTCAACAAGTTCAAGGTGTTGAATACGATGAGGTTTTCTCACTCGTATCGATGCTTAAGTCTATCTGAATCATGTTAGCAATTGCCACATTTTATGAAATCTGGCAAATGGATGTCAAAACTGCATTCCTTAATGGATTTATTAAAGAAGAGTTGTATATGATGCAACCAGAAGGTTTTGTCAATCCTAAAGGTGCTAACAAAATGTGCAAGCTCCAGCGATCCATCTATGGACTGGTGCAAGCATCTCGGAGTTGGAATATACGCTTTGATAAGTTGATCAAAGCATATAGTTTTATATGGACTTATGATGAAGCCTGTATTTACAATAAAGTGAGTGGGAGCACTACAGCCTTTCTGATTAGTATATGTGAGTGACATATTGTTGATCAGAAATGATGTAGAATTTTTCTGCAAAGCATAAAGGAGTGTTTTAAAGGAGTTCTTTAAAAGGAAAAGACCTCAGTAAAAAGCTACTTATATATTGAGCATCAAGATCTATTGAGATAGATCAAGACGCTTGATAAGATTTTCAATGAGTACATACCTTGGCAAGATTTTGAAATAGTTCAAAATGGAACAGTTAAAGAAAGAGTTCTTGCCTGTGTTGCAAAGGTATGAAATTGAGTAAAGACTCAAATCCCGACCACAGCAGAAAATAGAAAGAGAATGAAAAGTCATTCCCTATGCCTCAGTCATAGGTTCTATAAAGTATGCTATGCTTTGTACCAGACCTATTGTATACCTTGCTCTGTATTTGGCAAGGGAGTACAATAGTGATCTAGGAGTAGATCACTGGACATTGGTCAAGAATATCCTTAGTAAGGACTAAGGAGATGTTTCTCGATTATGGAGGTGATAAAAGAGTTTGTTGTAAAAGTTACATCAGTGCAAACTTTTACACTGATCCAGATGACTCTAAGTCTCAATCTGGATACATATTGAAAGTGGGAGCGATTAGCTAGAGTAGCTCCGTACAGAGCATTGTAGACATAGAATATTTGCAAAATACATACGGCTCTGAATGTGTCAGACCCGTTGACTAAGCTTCTCTCACGAGCAAAACATGATCACACCTTAGTACTCTTTGGATGTTAATCACATAGCGATGTGAACTAGATTATTGACTCTAGTAAACCCTTTGGGTGTTGGTCACATGATGATGTGAACTATGGGTGTTAATCATATACAGATATGAATATTGGTGTTAAATCACATGACGATGTGAACTAGATTATTGACTCTAGTGCAAGTGGGAGACTGAAGGAAATATGCCCTAGAGGCAATAATAAAGTTATTATTTATTTCCTTATAATCATGATAAATGTTTATTATTCATGCTAGAATTGTATTTACCGGAAACATAATACATGTGTGAATACATAGACAAACAAAGTGTCACTAGTATGCCTCTACTTGACTAGCTCGTTAATCAAAGATGGTTATGTTTCCTAACCATGAACAATGAGTTGTTATTTTATTAACGAGGTCACATCATTAGTAGAATGATCTGATTGACATGACCCATTCCATTAGCTTAGCACCCGATCGTTTAGTATGTTGCTATTGCTTTCTTCATGACTTATACATGTTCCTATGACTATGAGATTATGCAACTCCCGTTTACCGGAGGAACACTTTGGGTACTACCAAACGTCACAACGTAACTGGGTGATTATAAAGGAGTACTACAGGTGTCTCCAATGGTCGATGTTGGGTTGGCGTATTTCGAGATTAGGATTTGTCACTCCGATTGTCGGAGAGGTATCTCCGGGCCCTCTCGGTAATACACATCACATAAGCCTTGCAAGCATTACAACTAATATGTTAGTTGTGAGATGATGTATTACGGAACGAGTAAAGAGACTTGCCGGTAACGAGATTGAACTAGGTATTGGATACCGACGATCGAATCTCGGGCAAGTAACATACCGATGACAAAGGGAACAACGTATGTTGTTATGCGGTCTGACCGATAAAGATCTTCGTAGAATATGTAGGAGCCAATATGGGCATCCAGGTCCCGCTATTGGTTATTGACCGGAGATGTGTCTCGGTCATGTCTACATTGTTCTCGAACTCGTAGGGTCCGCACGCTTAAGGTTACGATGACAGTTATATTATGAGTTTACATGTTTTGATGAACCGAAGGAGTTCGGAGTCCCGGATGAGATCGGGGACATGACGAGGAGTCTCGAAATGGTCGAGACGTAAAGATTCATATATTGGATGATATGGTTAGGCCAAGGGGTCAAGCCCATGAGGCTTTAGGTCGGTGCAAAAGGAGTTTTGCGGAGGCCAGGGGGCCAAACGCCGGAGACCCTGGCGTCTGGCCCTGGGCCAGACGCCGAGGCCCATGGCGTCTGGGCCAGACGCCAAGGATTGTGGCGTTTGGTCCTGGAGTCCGAGTGGGACTCTTGCCTTTCGGGCAAAACCGACTTTGAGGAGGCTTTTGCTCCAAGTTTCAACCCCGGGGCTCAACATATAAATAGAGGGGCAGGGCTAGCACCAAAGACACAACAATTGATCCCTTGGATCTCTTAGCCGTGTGCGGTGTCCCCCTCGACCATAGTCCACCTCGATAATATCGTAGCGGTGCTTAGGCGAAGCCCTGCGACGGTAGAACATCAAGATCGTCACCACGCCGTCGTGCTGACGGAACTCTCCCTCGACACTCGGCTGGATCGGAGTTCGAGGGACGTCATCGAGCTGAACGTGTGCTAGAACTCGGAGGTGCCGTAGTTTCGGTGCTTGATCGGTCGGGCCGTGAAGATGTACGACTACATCAACCGCGTTGTGCTAACGCTTCCGCTTACGGTCTACAAGGGTATGTAGACAACACTCTCCCCTCTCGTTGCTATACATCACCATGATCTTGCGTGTGCGTAGGAATTTTTTTTTGAAATTACTACGAAACCCAACAGAACTTTGTATTGAGATCCAAAGAGAGAGAAGAAGCCATCTAGCTAATAACTATGGACCCGTAGGTCTGTGGTAAACTACTCACACATTATTGGAGAGGCTATGGTGTTGATGTAGAAGCCCTCCATGATCGATGCCCCCTCCGGCAGGACGCCGGAAAAGGCCCCAAGATGGGATCTCACGGGTATAGAAGGTTGCGGCAGTGGAATTAGGTTTTCGTGGTGCTCCTCAATGGTTTTGGGGTACGTAGGTATATATAGGAGGAAGAAGTAGGTCGGTGGAGCCACGACGGGCCCACGAGAGTGGAGGGCGTGCCCAGGGGGGTAGGCGTGCCCCCTGCCTCGTGGCCTCCTCGTATGTTTCTTGACGTCCACTCCAAGTCCTCTGGATCACGTTTGTTCCAAAAATAACTCTCCAGAAGGTTTCATTATTTTGATAAGCTCGTCTTCTTGACATAAAAATAATAATACTTCAAGCATGCTAACCAAGCAATTATGTCTTATCAAAATAACATAGCCAAAGAAAGCTTATCCCTACAAAATCATATAGTTTGTCTATGCTTCATTTTTGTCACACAAAATGCTCTCATCATGCACAACCCCGATGACATGCCAAGCAATTATTTCATACTTAGCCTTTTCAAACTCTTTCAACTTTTATGCAATATATGAGCGCGAGCCATGGACATAGCACTATGGGTGGAATAGAATATAATGATTGAGGTTGTGTGAGAAGACAAAAAAGGAGAAAGTCTCACATTGACGCGGCTAATCAACGGGATATGGAGATGCCCATCAATTGATGTCAATCCAAGGAGTAGGGATTGCCATGCAACAGATGCACTAGAGCTATAAATGTATGAAAGCTCAACAAAATAAACTAACTGGGTGTGCATCCAACTTACTTGCTCACGAAGACCGAGGGCATTTTGAGGAAGCCCATCATTGGAATATACAAGCCAAGTTCTATAATGTAAAATTCCCACTAGTATATGAAAGTGACAAAATAGGAGACTCTCTATCATGAAGATCATGGTGCTACTTTGAAGCACAAGTGTGGAAAAAGGATAGTAACATTGTCCCTTCTCTCTTTTTCTCTCATTTTTTTATTTGGGCCTTTTTCTCTTTTTTTTCTTTTTTTGGCCTCTTTTCTTTCTCTTTTTTTTTCGTCCGGAGTCTCATCCCGACTTGTGGGGGAATCATAGTCTCCATCATCCTTTCCTCACTTGGGACAATGCTCTAATAATGATGATCATCACACTTTTATTTACTTACAACTCAAGAATTAAAACTCAATACTTAGAAAAAAAATATGACTCTATGTGAATGCCTCTGGCGGTGTACCGGGATATGCAATGAATCAAGAGTGACATGTATGAAAGAATTATAAAGGTGGCTTTGCCACAAATACGATGTCAACTACATGATCATGCAAAGCAATATGACAATGATGATGCGTGTCATAATAAACGGAACGGTGGAAAATTGCATGGCAATATATCTCGGAATGGCTATGGAAATGCCATAATAGGTAGGTATGGTGGCTGTTTTGAGGAAGATATAAGGAGGTTTATGTGTGATGGAACGTATCATATCACGGGGTTTGGATGCACCGGCGAAGTTTGCACCAACTCTCAAGGTGAGAAAGGACAATGCACGGTACCAAAGAGGCTAGCAATGATGGAAGGGTGAGAGTGCGTATAATCCATGGACTCAACATTAGTCATAAAGAACTCACATACTTATTGCAAAAATCTACAAGTCATCAAAACTAAGCACGCGCATGCTCCTAGGGGGATAGATTGGTAAGAATAGATCATCGCTCGTCCCCGACCGCCACTCATAAGGAAAGCAATCAAAGAACACCTCATGTTTCAAATTGGTCACATAACTTTTACCATACGTGCATGCTACGGGACTTGCAAACTTCAACACAAGTATTTCTCAATTTCATAATTGCTCAACTAGCACACCTCTAATATTACCACCTTTATATCTCAAAACAACTATCAAGTATTAAACTTCTCTTACTATTCAATGCACTTTGTAAACTACCATGCTGTTCTAAAGGACTCTCAAAATGATATAAGTGAAGCATGAGAGATCAATAATTTCTATAAAATATAACCACCACCGTGCTCTAAAAGATATAAGTGAAGCACTAGAGCAAAATTGTTTAACTCAAAAGATATAAGTGAAGCACATAGAGTATTCTAATAAATTCCGAATAATGTGTGTCTCTCTCAAAAGGTATGTACAGAAAGGATGATTGTGGGGAACTAAAAAGCAAAGACTCAAATCATACAACCGCTCCAAGCAAAACACATATCATGTGGTGAATACAAATATAGCTCCAAGTAAAGTTACCGATGGACGAAGACAAAAGAGGGGATGCCTTCCGGGGCATCCCCAAGCTTAGGCTTTTTGGTGTCCTTATATTTTACCTTGGGGTTCCTTGGGCATCCCCGAGCTTAGGCTCTTGCCACTCCTTGTTCCATAATCCATCAAATGTTTACCCAAAACTTGAAAACTTCACAACACAAAACTTAACAGAAAATCTCGTGAGCTCCGTTAGCGAAAGAAAACAAAACACCACTTCAAGGTGCTGTAATGAACTCATTATTTATTTATATTGGTGTTAAACCTACTGTATTCCAACTTCTCTATGGTTCATAAGCTTCATTACTAGCCATAGATTCATCAAAATAAGCAAACAACACACGAAAAACAGAATCTGTCAAAAACAGAAAAGTCTGTAGTAATCTGTAACTAACGCAAACTTATGGAACTCCAAAAATTCTAAAATAAATTTCTGGACGTGAGGAATTTATCTATTAATCATATGAAAAAAGAATAAACTAAATAGCACTTTCCAGTAAAACGTTGTAGCTAATCTCGTGAGCGTTAAAGTTTCTGTTTTTTACAGCAAGATCGCAAAGACTTTCCCCAAGTCTTCCCAAAGGTTCTACTTGGCACAAACACTAATTAAAACACAAAACCACATCTAAACAGAAGCTAGATGGATTATTTATTCCTAAACAGAACCAAAAAGCAAAAAACTAAAATAAAATTGGGTTGCCCCCCAACAAGCGCTATCGTTTAACGCCCCTAGCTAGGCATAAAGGCAAGGATATATCTAGGTATTGCCATCTTTGGGAAGCAATCCATAAGTGGCTCTCATGATAGATTCATAAGGTAATTTTATTTTCTTTTTAGGAAAGTGTTCCATGCCTTTCCTCAACGGAAATTGGAATCTAATATTTTCTTCCTTCATATCAATAATTGCACCAATCGTTCTAAGGAAAGGTCTACCAAGAATAATAGGACATGAAGGATTACAATCTATATCAAGAATGATGAAATCTACGGGCACATAATTCCTATTTGCAACAATAAGAACATCATTAATTATTCCCATAGGTTTCTTAATGGTGGAATCCGCAAGGTGCAAGTTTAAAGAACAATCATCAAATTCACGGAAACCCAACATATCACACAAAGTTTTTGGAATTGTGAAAACACCAGCACCCAAATCACACAAAGCATAGCATTCATGATCCTTAATTTTAATTTTAATAGTAGGTTCCCACTCATCATAAAGTTTTCTAGGGATAGAAACTTCCAATTCAAGCTTTTCTTCATGAGATTGCATTAAAGCATCAACGATATGTTTAGTAAAAGCCTTATTTTGACTATAAGCATGCGGAGAATTTAGCACGGATTTCAACAAGGAAATACAATCTACTAAAGAGCAATTATCATAATTAAATTCCTTGAAATCCAAGATAGTGGGTTCATTGCTATCTAAAGTTTTGACCTCTTCAATCACACTTTTACCAAATTTTGCATCAAGATTTAAAAACTCTGAACCATTGGGATGCCTTTTAACTAAAGTTGACTCATCTCCAGTCCCATCATTATCAAGATTCATATTGCAAAACAGAGATTTAATAGGGTACACATCAATTACTTTTAGATCTTCATCTTTACTACCCTCCAAATCTTCCGGTTTAGCGGCCATCTTATTGACTAAGGTGGCCTGCTTATCCAAAATTTGGGCTATTAATTTTTCAAGATGAGCAAACTGAGATCTCAAGCCACAAAATTCCTTAGACATATCATCAAGCTCTTTATTCTTGTACCCCATAAAGCTTTTTTGTTCTTTAAGCTCGTTTCTAAAGAAACTAAAATTGCAAAGTCATAAAGCTTCTGACGTTGTTTTCAATTTCTTCCAACCTTTTAAGGTAAGGATCAACGTTTTTGGGCAGAGCCATTAGGGCAAACAGACAACAAGAAGCGAGCGAAAAAGAGGCGAACGGAAAGAGAGGGCAAATAAAATGGCAAGGGTGAAGTGGGGGAGAGGAAAACAAGAGGCAAATGGCAAATAATGTAATGCGAGGGATAAGAGTTTCTGAGGGTACTTGGTATGTCTTGACTTGTGCGTAGACTCGCCAGCAACGACGCCAGAAATCCTTCTTGCTACCTCTTGAGCATTGCGTTGGTTTTCCCTTGAAGAGGAATGGGTGGTGCAGCAAAGTAGCGTAAGTATTTCCCTCAGTTTTTGAGAACCAAGGTATCAATCCAGTAGGAAGCCACATGCAAGTCCCTCGTACCTACACAAATAAATAAGAACCTTGCAACCAACGCGATAAAGGGGTTGCCAATCCCTTCCACTTGCAAAAATGAGATCTAATAGAGACTAAAGTAAAGAAAGCAAATAAACGACGATAGAAATAGCTTGTTGACGGAAGATTAATATGATCGAGAATAGACCCGGGGGCCATAGGTTTCACTAGTGGCTTCTCTCAAGATAGCATAAGTATTACGGTGGGTGAACAAATTACTGTCGAGCAATTGATAGAAAAGTGCATAATTATGAGAATATCTAGGCATGATCATGTATATAGACATCACGTCCGCGATAAGTTGACCGACTCTTGCCTGCATCTACTACTATTACTCCACACATCAACCGCTATCCAGCATGCATCTAGAGTATTAAGTTCATAAGAACAGAGTAACGCATTAGGTAAGATGACATGATGTAGAGGGATAAACTCATGCAATATGATATAAACCCCATCTTTTTATCCTCGATGGCAACAATACAATACGTGTCATTTCCCCTACTGTCACTGGGATCAAGCACCGCATGATTGAACCCAAAGCTAAGCACTTCTCCCATTGCAAGAAAGATCAATCTAGTAGGCCAAACCAAACTAATAATTCGAAGAGACTTGCAAAGATAACCAATCATACATAAAAGAATTCAGAGAAGATTTAAATATTGTTCATAGATAATCTTGATCATAAACCCACAATTCATCGGATCTCGACAAACACACCGCAAAAAGAGTTACATCAAATAGATCTCCAAGAAGATCGAGGAGAACTTTGTATTGAGATCCAAAGAGAGAGAAGAAGCCATCTAGCTAATAACTATGGACCCGAAGGTCTGTGGTAAACTACTCACACATCATCGAAGAGGCTATGGTGTTGATGTAGAAGCCCTCCGTGATCGATGCCCCCTCCGGCAGGACGCCAGAAAAGGCCCCAAGATGGGATCTCACGGGTACAGAAGATTGCGGCTGTAGAATTAGGTTTTCCTAGTGCTCCTCGATGGTTTCGGGGTACGTAGGTATATATAGGAGGAACAAGTAGGTCGGTGGAGCCACGACGGGCCCATGAGGGTGGAGGGCACGCCCCCTGCCTCGTGGCCTCCTCGTATGTTTCTTGACGTCCACTCCAAGTCCTCTGGATCACGTTTGTTCCAAAAATAACTCTCTCGAAGGTTTCATTCCGTTTGGACTCCGTTTGATATTCCTTCTCTATGAAACACCGAAATAGGCAAAAAACAGCAATTTGCACTGGGCCTTGGGTTAATAGGTTAGTCCCAAAAATAATATGAAAATGTATAATAAAGCCCATTAAACATCCAAAACAGAATATATAATAGCATGGAACAATAAAAAATTATAGATACTTTGGAGACGTATCAGGCATGTCAGAGGATAGCCTATCAGTTATGTCGGCAACAACATCGGTACCAAGGGCGAGAGACGAAGAGAACCATTCTTCTGCTCGTTGAACGAGGCGGGCCAATAGGCAAAGTTCTCGTCCATCGGTGGCTACCGGAATGCTACCAACAAGAGCAACAGGGTCTTACTGACAGGGTTGTACACCGAGGTGTTTTCATAAGCAGTGTATCACTGCTTAGATCATATAATTCACAAGAAAGGTTAAACAAAACAGTGGAAAGGAAAATGTGATTATCAGATTGAACAAAACAATGGAATGGAAAAATGTGCTTTCAGGGGTCCTTCCCAAGGACAAGCAAAGCATGATATCCACGACAGGATAGAAAGTAGAAACCGTTTAGGTAAGGGGAGAGGAATTTCATGACATTACCCATACAACAGTGTTTGGATATTTGATAAAGAGAATTTAGCATTGCTTCAACTGTTCGTTTTGAAGATCGGAGTACCACAGACATGCTTCGAGATAGCATTGGCATGGTTTTCAAGCAAAGGTCAGACTTTGGATACACAAAGGATCCATCAGGAGCAACTTATAAAATAAGTCTTAAGATTTCCTCATGGAAGAATCGCTAAGCTTGCTAAAAAGGAAACTATAACAATAGGTCCTCCGGCCAGGTGTGCTAGGCATGACATCATCTTACTGGGTCATATAAAGACCAATGTTATAACTCTTGGAAATATGTTCCAACCATCATATCTGACCGAGATTCAGATCTGATTGGTGTCAGGATATCGCAGACTCGGGATGCCTGAGTAGAAAAGGGTGCGACACAAATTGACAAGATGACATTGCAAGATTCTCGGGAAATGAACTTATGGAAGCAAGTTCCGAAATAAGAGTTCATCATTAACCAAGGAGAGGAAGAGGATGTGGCTGATGGACTCAACGACAATTTATCGAGATTTTCAAAAGATGGGTTTCCACAATTATGTGAACAAGGAGATAACATTTGTTAGATCAAATGATATAATGTTGTATGCTGGAGGAAAGCATACACAATTAAACATTGGTTGAAAGGTGCACCCGAAATATGGGCTGGGTTGCACGACCAACGTCAGACTGGCGATTGAGCAACCCACACTAAATTGGAATTATTGTCCAATAACTCCAAAGAAATAGGATTGCTAGAGATACTAAATTCGCACAACAGAGTTCACTCAACACGGGGACCAAGAAAAGAATGGTGATGGCGAGAAGCATCACTGTATCATGAATTCTTAAGAGGTGGTGAAATTCTCACAACATTGATGACATAAGAGATGGTAATGTTCCAAGGTAAAGAAGAACAATTGCTGGATAGCAAGGAACTCAAGGTATAACACCAAACACTAACAAGTTTGTGTTGGTAGGAAGGCAATAAAGGGGTCGATGATAATACAAATCATCGAGGGCAAGAATGGTATTTCTCATCATGAATTCAATTGATATCCTAGAAGATCTCAGAATGCTGATGATGACCAGGACACAACTTTTGAGAGATTTCATGCAGGTGTAATCGATCGGCGATGACATCAATTCAAAGAAAATATGAAGCGAAAGGTTATTGGAATCAAGGATAGGGCACATACTCGAAATGAAGCTTGTTGTTCAAGGCGAAATGATATGACGAGTAAGATCGACGTAGGGTTAACTCATCATCGAAAATTGTGCTCCGTGAAGAAGGACCAGATAGCACAGTTAAAATTTAGCACGATAAGGATATAGCCAATCAGGCTAGGAATGACTTGAAGGATTATTAAACTCATAAGCAACGAAAATTACTTAGAGTTATCATATCGGAGCGCGGAATCGATTCACTTATCGATGTACTCGGTTGACGACAACCCAGAACTTGTGGAGTCAGGGAAGGCACTACTTCATCAGAAATTCATAAGATATATCCTCGAGATACCATGGGGGTAATACAAGAAGACAGATCAAAATAGAGGTTCGGCAGGCGTATTGATTTGCAGAAGGCAAGTACTCTAACTTGTCTGAGAAATGGAATCAAGAAGAAAATATGGTCAGAACCACGGTAGAAAAAGGCCAGATCCCAGATATAAGATGAACCTATACCAAGGGAATATTAATTGAAGAGAAGCTTTAATGATACGATCTACATCGTGTCCATGGGCATGAACACAAAGTTCAAGGTCGACTCCCACTTCTCCAATGCATAACCTTTCATTCACTTCTCATTTTCGAAGAAGTTGTAGTGTTGAAATTTTATCTGGCAAAATACCAGAAGAGTATGACTCGTGAAAACTTTCGAGTTCACACATATTAAGGAAGGCATAGGTTCAACCCATCGGGGTATCGTGGAAACATATACCACAAGCTTCAATAGTAAATATCACCAGCTCGAAAGCAGAGCATGGTTGGACAAATCAGAGAATAGGCTTTACTAATGGTTTTATGTATCAGGGAAAAGAACTTCTCAAGGTTTTCGTATGCGAAGGACACTGTTGGATGATAATTCGACAAAGGATCTGATGGTCCATAACGGAGCTGATGTGAGCATCAACACACAATTAGAGGAAGAAACAATGCAAGGGCATTGGATTATAGAAACAACTGACTAATTCAAAGCTCAAATGTAAAGGAATTATGATTTTCAAATCAAGGGATCAGGAGAAAATGCTCTGATCCAGGATGGATAAGTTGAGTAGGCTTAGGGATAAAATCGATGGCAATTTGATTAATCGAGATCCAGCCCATGTTTAAAATGACGTCTGAGCCGGAAGGATGAATTCTAGGATCTGAATGAGGATTGCGAGCATCCTCAACATATTGAATTAACGGGCTTAAAATGATAAAGACAAGGGATGCCAATAACATTACGAGACTTATGGGATCAACCATAATGCAAGCAAGAATTTCAAGAGCAATAGGCTGCTCGGGATTTTCGGAAGATCGAATGGTATTTTGAAGTCATTTGCGAAACACATGAACAACTGGGAATGAGCGGATACTCGATGGGTGCGAGGAATTATCCGTAGGGGTATTCATGCGGCAAAGATCTGTAAGGCAGTGGCTCAAGAGATTCTTAATAGTCGAAGAATAATTCGATGCATCTTGGAATAAGAAGAGCAGCTGGGAATGAAAGTAAGAAGGACATGTGTAAGTAATTATCGATATGGATGTATCGGTGGTAGGGGATTGCAAAAGCGACGGACACAGAGTCTCGAGAGAACATCAGAGAGTATCTTCGAAATCTTCTGATGCAGTAGGCGATCCTCTGCAATAAGGGGCTCTCCGGGTGGATGCGGTCACGGGATCCTAATGTCAGAGTTAGCAAATTCATTTAACCCGAATAGTAGAGAGATCAGAGTCCTAGAGTATAGACGAGGAATAAAAGATCCTAATACCACCCAAATGGCGACGTGGGCCCGTAAGCCACACAGCCATGTTAGTAAAAGTTTTGCAATGACTAGAATCAACTTCGGCCAAGGAGTTTGGAAGGGGGATTCCTACAGGAAGTCGGCTTTGATACCAACTTGTGATGCCCCTGATTTGACCGTACACTAATCTTACACGCAAACATGTACGATCAAGATCAGGGACTCATGGGAAGATATCACAACACAACTCTAGACATAAATTAAAAGAAGACAAGCTTTATATTACAAGCCAGGGGCCTCGAGGGCTCGAATACATCAGCTGGAAAACACAAGAGTCAGCAGAAGCAATAATATCTGAGTACAGACATATATTAAACAAATTTGCCTTAAGAAGGCTAGCACAAAATTAGCAATGATCGAAAAGGCAAGGCCTCCTGCCTGGGACCTCCTAACTACTCCTTGAAGCCGAACTCCACGTAGAATCATCCTCGGAATCTCTAGCTCCTGGACTGCAGCATCTGGTTGCGACAACCGAGAAGAATGCAAAGGGGGAAAAGAGGGAGAAAAGCAACCGCGAGTACTCATCCAAAGTACTCGCAAGCAAGGATCTACACTATATATATGCATGGGTATCTATGTAAAGGGGCAATATCGGTGGACTGAACTGCAGAAAGCCAGAATAAGAGGGGGATAGCTAGTCCTGTCGAAGACTACGCTTCTGGCAGCCTCCATCTTGCAGCATGTAGAAGAGAGTAGATGGTAAGTTCACCAAGTATCATCGCATAGCATAATCCTACCTGGCGATCATCCCCTCGTCGCCCTATGTGAGAGCGATCACCGGGTTATATCCGGCACTTGGAAGGGTGTGTTTTATTCAGTATTCAGTTCTAGTTGTCATAAGGTCAAGGTACAACTCCGGGTCGTCCTGTTACCGAGGATCACGGCTATTCGAATAGATAAAATTCCCTACAGGGGCGCACCACATTACCCAACACGCTCGATCCCCTTTGGCCGAACACACTTTCCTGGGTCATGCCCGGCCTCAGAAGATCAACACGTCGCAGCCCCACCTAGGCACAACAAAGAGGTCAGCACGTCAGTCTAAATCCTATGGCGCAGGGGTCTAGGCCCGTCGCCCATTGCACACCTGCATGTTGCGAACGCGGCCAGAAGCAGACCTAGCCCCCTTAATACAAGCGTAGGCTTACGGTCCAATCTGGCGCGCGCCGCTCAATCGTTGACGTCAAGAAGGCTTCGGCTGATACCACGACGTCGAGTGCCCATAATTGTTCCTGCGTAGTTGGTTAGTGCGTATAGACCAGTGGCCAGACTTAGATCAAATACCAAGATCTCGTTAAGCGTTTTAATTGATGTAACCGCAGATGCCGACCAGGGCCAGACCCACCTCTTTCCTAGGTGGTCTCAACCTGCCCTATCGCTCCGCCACAAAGTAACAGTAGGGGGCCGTCGGGAACTCAGGCCCACCACTACCTGGATGGAGCCACCTGTCCTTTCAGCCCCCAGATCGGAATCACTTGCGGGCACTCTACGAGCTGACCCGACTTTAGTCACCACATGTATCATATAATATGTATGTAAGTATATACCCGTGATCACCTCCGAGTGATCACGGCCCGATAGTATAGCATGGCAGATGGACAAGAATGTAGGGCCACTGATGGAATACTAGCATCCTATACTAAGCATTTAGGATTGCAGATAAGGGTAACTACTGTAGCAACAATGACAGGCTATGCAGCAGAATAGGATTAACTGAAAGTAGTAACATGCTACACTACTCTAATGCAAGCAGTAGAGAGAAGGAATAGGCGATATCTGGAGATCAAGGGGGGGCTTGCCTGGTTGCTCTGGCAAGGAGGAGTCATCAACAACGTAGTCGATCGGGGCACCAGCAGCGGCGTCAGTCTCGTAGTCTACCGGAGAGAAGAGGGGGGAGAAACAATGAATACAATGCAAACAGATGCATATCGCTGCATGACATGACAAGTAACGGTGCCAAGTGTGCCCTAGCGCAGTAGGAGATGATACCGGGAAAGGGGGGAAACATCCGGGAAAGTATCCCCGGTGTTTCGTGTTTTCGAACAGATGAACCGGAGGGGAAAAGTTGCATGTTCGCTATGCTAGGGATGTGTGGCGGATGAACGGGCTGCATATTCGGATTTGTCTCATCGTTTTGACCAACTTTCATGTACAAAGTTTTTCCATCCGAGCTACAGTTTATTTTATATTAATTTTAAAAGATTTCATCAATTTTCTAGATTTATCTATCTAATTAATTCTAACATTATCCAAAATAGTGTCCGCTGAAGTCAACATGATGCAATGCTAAGGTCATCAGTCAACAGTGCGGTTGACTTGGTCAACAAACATGTGGGTCCCGATTGTCATAGACTGTTAGCTAATTAACCTAGTTAATTAGTTTAACCTAAACAGACTAATTAGGTTAATTAAACACAATTAGTTTAGGTAATTAATTAGTTAATATTATTATTATTTCAAAATTCTTTTTTTAACATTCTGGGGCTGGGCCCTAGGAGTCAGTGGCCCAGAAGCCACCGTGGGTGCAGCGGGTGTTTGGGCTCACGGTGCAGGGTGGAGCGGAGGCCGAGAGGGCGCTCGCCCGCAGGGACGGCGAGGCCATGCCCGCGGCTGGTGGCGGCCTCGGGGCAGGTAGTCGCTGGCAGGGATGGTGCGGCGGAGCCGCGGCCAGCGAGAGGGGCCTGGAGGAGCGTCGGGCGACGTCGTAGCGGTGCGCGCGGTGGCAGCAAGCCGCAGCGGAGCAGGGGCGGAGGGCAGGGGATGCTCCCACGGCTGCGGCGCGGTGCGAGGTGGAGTGGATGGCGTAGTGCGTAGGCGCGGCCAGGGGGGCGCAGGCAGCATAGGGAGGTCGGGGCACGAGCGGGCGGGCGGATGGCGGTGGTGGCCGTAGGCGAAGCGAAGCGGGAACGGCCAGGGGCGGCGGTTGCGGACTGGTGCTGCACCAGCAGCCAAGCAGCAGCGAAAGGAAGGGGACGCGCGGGGTCTGCGGGGCGCAGCAACCGCGACGAGCGCGAGCGCGGTGACGCGGCGAGCGTGCACGAGCAGGGAGACGGGGAAGGATGGATGGGGCGCTCACGTACGGTGCAAGGCAATGGCAGCCGGGGCGTGGGGAGGAGGACGAGGACGACGGCGAAGGGGTCGAGGCGGTGGTGCAGCGGTGGGGCGGCGTGCATCGACGATGGGTGGCCGAGGCGAAGGCGCTCCGGGCGGTGGCGGCAGGCAACGGGGTCTGGTGCGGCTCCGGGCTCAGGATGGTCCGGTGAGGAGGAGGACGAGGAGGGGGTGGCGACCTAGCCACCAGCGACGAGGGTGGCAGGGTGGTGAGCAGCAACGGGATCGATCCCGATCCAGGCGGATCGGGGGAGTGAGGGGGGGAGTGGAGACGAGCGGTTCGGGG
>NC_041385.1:582748727-582756326 GCF_002162155.2 Triticum dicoccoides
GTCGGGGTTTTTTTTTTTTTTGAGGGGTGGTTCCGGTCGGGGTGGGGATAAGAGGAGTGAGGGGTGGCCGGTTGGGCCGGCCTGGTCGACGGAGCCGACTGCCCCAGTGGGGAAAGGGGGCGGCCTTTGCCTTTTTATTTGTCTGTTAGTTTAGTTTTCTGTTATTGTTGTTTCCCTTTTTCTTTATTTTTCCCTTTACTGTTTTATATTTAGTCCCATCATATTTAAGTTTTATAAAACATAAAAGTTGTACCAAAATCAGTATTACTAATTATACATCTGTTACTAAAGTTTAAACCCCTAAATAAAATATTTTTAAATTTTATAATTAACAAAAGGCATTTATTAATTTGGTACGATGTTGTTTCATTCCCCTTTGAGCACTTAAAAGTTTTATAAAAGTGTGGTTTCTCCGCCATAATTACCTATGCATTATTTGGCTCACTCCGAACATTTTAGTTTTAATATTTGAAAAGTTTATTGTTTGCTTAATTTTGAATTTGAATTCGAGCCGGTTTCGAACTAACGCGAGATTAGCAACAGTAATCGAGGTGGCGTGGCATCATTAGCAGAGGTTCACTGTAGCTTAAATATCCGGGGGTCACAGGGTCTAAGGGTTCAAAGATAGTCCCTGAAAGAAGGATCTCTAAATGCCATTTGTTTCAAAATAGCACCTAAACCTACAAGGTACCAAGAAGGGAACAAAAATTACCTGCCAATTATGGATAAAGGTCAAATTTGGATGAGGATTATTTGTCTGACATCAACATTGAGAGGATGTTGTCTGATTGATACCAAGAACACGGTGATCAAATGAGGTTGTAGAAAATCGATAGATATCATACAGCGAGACTGAAGATTTTAAGTGGCCTCATGAAACTAACTAACCTTAGTTAAGTTGCATATATACCTGCGGCAGTTCTCACTTCTCAGCAGAAGTAACTATGGTTGGTCAAGGGATTAGAATACATGGTGATGATTTCTGGCGTGGTCCATGTAGACGTCTACAACCCCGTCGAACAGCATGACCCTGTGAATAAGTTTCTGGGACATCTATTTTGTTCAGTCTTATAAATAGAAGGGTTCGATAAAAATATTTATTACAAACCTGTGATCAACCAATGGAATATTTGTACCTTCTGTTTTGTTTTGCATGCCAAAGAACCTTAATACCGTTGTAAGGAAGTGGCTTAGACAGTCAATCTAGCTAATATTGTCTTTGTTGATATAGTAAGTTTGGGAAAAATCAATAACACATAGGAGTAGTAGGTGTGTCTCATAATACAACACTGATTCGTTTTTGAATATACTGGAGGATGGTACTGCAAAAATAATCTGCATACCAAGCACATGATATAGTATAGAAGCAAACATAGCAGAGGAAGTTTGGGAATCAAGGGACCAGGAAAACCTGTCAGACGTTGTAGCAGGACTTTATTATAGATAATTTTATATTAATATTACGAGATAAAAACTAACATAGTGTGTCCAAATGTCCTATTTTGTAAGAATCAAGAGGCCTTAAATATCATATCGTTAAAGACATCTATTGGTAAATCATGTGGCTAGTAAACTGATTCCATGAATGAGTGTGGTGAGAAAGGCATGATCCATATTCAGATTGACGAAATACAAATTTACGGACAAAAAGCTAGTACTTGGGAAACTAATGAAAGGTTTTTCTTTGAAGAAAATAATACATACACATACTTTGAGATGAGTGTACCTGAGCTATCAACATGGCGATGTGCTTAGTGAGAGTTCTACCGATTCAGTATATGCCTGCAAAGTTACACGAAAGAAAGTAAGCCATATCCATCCAAGGGTCAGGGCCGCCGTTACTACATGAGGAGGTGATCTGCAACTGTACTACTACAGAGAGGGGATTGAAACTGGTACCCGGCGATGGCTATAGATGTGTCTTGTCTAGCGGCCATAGCAGCATGCCATGGGGGAGGCTGCGACTACATGGGAACTGGCTGCTTAAAGGGA
Organism: Triticum dicoccoides; assembly: GCF_002162155.2. Lineage (NCBI taxonomy): Eukaryota > Viridiplantae > Streptophyta > Magnoliopsida > Poales > Poaceae > Triticum > Triticum dicoccoides. The sequence continues at coordinate 582,750,720 of NC_041385.1, forward strand.
AAACCAACCGCATCATTTACTTATGCAGGGAAGTAGAGGAACGGGATTTGCTGGAGCGGATGAATAGAGAGATGATTAGAGGTGTTGCTACAGACAAGATTGGGACTTGCCATGGTGAAGATTAGAGGGGAGGAAAATAAAGCAAGCTCCGGACTCCAATCTCCCTAGCAACCGGTCCGTTTGGAGGGCACTGAGCGGAACCAACTTGCCCATCGGCGACGGAGCTACCTTAGCCAGAACAGAGACAAAGATGGAGGGGACGACCAAGGCACCGCGGTCGCTGTCTCGACGATGCAGGGCACATACTGACACACCAGCAATGGGAACGTAGCCCGATAGATTAACGGAGAGCTGCGGAGGCTAGCCATACCGGCAGACCTGCCGGAGGAGCACTCTGACTCGGAGATCGGCACTCCGCGTCCTGCTTAATAAATAGGGGAAAGCAATGAGTCCGTGGTTTAAGGCTGAAACGGGTGACGATTGGTAATCAAAGCGTCGTGGTTTAAGGCTCCTCCCAAGATTTATGGCTGGAAACTGATGAGGGATGGTAACACAACATCGTTTCGGTCCGTTCTGTATGCCGGTAATAAAAGGTTCGATGTTATATGCACGTTAGGAGTTGCTGATGGGGCAGGTTGCTGAGTTGGACATGCTGCATGTTGAGATAAATACCTATGGTGGGGATCAACATCTTAGGTATATAGGATGTGTATCATTACTATCGAGATTCAACAAAAATAGACCACTCATCAAGGGTGCATGACCATAGAAGATATTACTCATATAAATAGAACAACCATTATTCTATGATTTAAATGAATAACCGTCTTGCATCAAACAAGATCCAGATAAAATGTTCATGCTTAACGCTGGCACCAAATAACAATTATTCAGGTCTAAAACTAATCCCGACGGTAGATGTAGAGGTAGCGTGCCGACCGCGATCACATCGACTTTGGAACCATTTCTCACGTGCATCATCACCTCGTCCTTAGACAATCTTTGTTTAATCCGTAGCCCCTGTTTCGAGTTGCAAATATGAGCAACAGAACCAGTATCAAATACCCAGGCGCTACTACGAGCATTAGCAAGGTACACATCAATAACATGTATATCAAATATACCTTTCACTTTGCCATCCTTCTTATCCGCCAAATACTTGGGGCAGTTCCGCTTCCAGTAAGCAGTCCCTTTGCAGTAGAAGCACTCAGTCTCAGGCTTAGGTCCAGACTTGGGCTTCTTCACTTGAGCAGCAACTTGCTTGCCGTTCTTCTTGAAGTTTCCCTTCTTCCCTTTGCCCTTCTTCTTGAAACTAGTGGTCTTGTTAACCATCAACACTTGATGCTCCTTCTTGATTTCTACCTCTGCAGCCTTTAGCATCGCGAAGAGCTCGGGAATTGTCTTATCCATTCCTTTCATATTATAGTTCATCACGAAGCTTTTTTAGCTTTGTGGCAGTGATTGAAGAACTCTGTCAATGACACTATCATCAGGGAGATTAACTCCCAGTTAAGTCAAGTGGTTGTGGTACCCAGACATTCTGAGTATATGTTCACCGACAGAACTATTCTCCTCCATCTTGCAACAATAAAACTTATTGGAGACTTCATATCTCTCAATTCGGGCATTTGCTTGAAATATTAACTTCAACTCCTGGAACATCTCATATGCTCCATGACGTTCAAAACGTCGTTGAAGTCCCAATTCTAAGCCGTAAAGCATGGCACACTGAACTATCGAGTAGTCATTAGCTTTGCTCTGCCAGACGTTCATAACGTCTGGAGTTGCTCCTGTAGCGGGTCTTGCACCTAGCAGTGCTTCCAGGATGTAATTCTTCTGTGCAGCAATGAGGATAATCCTCAAGTTACGGACCCAGTCCGTGTAGTTGCTGTTGGGGAACGTAGTAATTTCATAAAAAAATCGTACGCACATGCAAGATCATGGTGATGCATAACAACTAGAGGGGAGAGTGTAGTCCACGCACCCTCGTAGACCGTAAGCAGAAGCATTATGACAATGCGGTTGATGTAGTCGTACGTCTTCACGATCGACTAATCCTAGCACCGAAATTACGACACCTTCGTGATCTGCACACGTTCGGCTCGGTGACGTCCCACGAACTCACGATCCAGCAGAGTGTCGAGGGATAGCTTCGTCAGCATGACGGCGTGATGACGGTGATGATGAAGCTACCGGCGCAGGGCTTCGCCTAAGCACTATGACGATATGACCGAGGTGGATTATGGTGGAGGGGCGCACCGCACACGGCTAAGAGATCAATGATCAACTTGTGTGTTCTAGGGTGCTCCCTTCCCCCGTATATAAAGGAGCAAGGGGGGAGGCCGGTCGGCCCTTGCGGCGCGCCAGGAGAGGAGGAGTCCTCCTCCTAGTAGGAGTAGGACTCCCCTTTCCTACTCCTACTAGGAGGGGGAAAGGAAGGAGGAGAGGGAGAAGGAAAGGGGGGCGCCGCCCCCCTTCCCTAGTCCAATTCGGACCAGAGGGGAAGGGGGCGCGTGGCCTGCCCTTGCCGGCCCTCTCCCTCTCCACTAAGGCCCATGTGGCCCATTAGTTCTCCTGGGGGGTTCCGGTAACCCCTCTCGCACTCCGGTTTTACCCGAAACCACCCAGAACACTTCCGGTGTCCGAATATAGTCATCCAATATATCAATCTTTATGTCTCGACCATTTAGAGACTCCTCGTCATGTCCGTGATCACATCCGGGACTCCGAACTATCTTCGGTACATCAAAACACATAAACTGATAATACTGATCGTCACCGAACGTTAAGCGTGCGGACCCTATGGGTTCGAGAACTATGTAGACATGACCGAGACACGTCTCCAGTCAATAACCAATAGCGGAACCTGGATGTTCATATTGGCTCCCACATATTCTAGGAAGATCTTTATCGGTCAAACCGCATAACAACATATGTTGTTCCCTTTGTCATCGGTATGTTACTTGCCCGAGATTCGATCGTCGGTATCTCAATACCTAGTTCAATCTCGTTACCGGCAAGTCTCTTTACTCGTTCCGTAATGCATCATGCCGCAACTAACTCATTAGTCACATTGCTTGCAAGGCTTATAGTGATGTGCATTACCGAGAGGGCCCAAAGATACCTCTCTGACAATCGGAGTGAAAAATCCTAATCTTGAGCTATGCCAACTCAACAAGTACCATCGGAGACACCTATAGAGCACCTTTATAATCACTCAGTTACGTTGTGACATTTGGTAGCACACAAAGTGTTCCTCCGGTATTCGGGAGTTACATAATCTCATAGTCATAGGAACATGTATAAGTCATGAAGAAAGCAATAGCAATATACTAAATGATCAAGTGCTAAGCTAACGGAATGGGTCAAGTCAATCACATCATTCTCTAATGATGTGATCCCATTAATCGAATGACAACTCATGTCTATGGCTAGGAAACTTAACCATCTTTGATTCAACGAGCTAGTTAAGTAGAGGCATACTAGTGACACTCTGTTTGTCTATGTATTCACACATGTACTAAGTTTCCGGTTAATACAATTCTAGCATGAATAATAAACATTTATCATGATATAAGGAAATATAAATAACAACTTTATTATTGCCAGTAGGGCATATTTCCTTCAGTTGCTACCATCATCTTCCAACTTTGCTTTCTCTAGGAACACATTAAAATTCAAGGGAACGGTAGCACGGGTAACTGATCTACAACAACATATGCATGCAAAATACTATCAAGTACTAAGTTCATGATAAATTAAAGTTCAATTAATCATATTACTTAAGAACTCCCACTTAGATAGGGATCCCTCTAGTCATCTAAATGATCACGTGATCCATATCAACTAAACCATGTCCGATCATCACGTGAGATGGAGTAGTTTTCAATGGTGAACATCACTATGTTGATCATATCTACTATATGACTCACGCACGACCTTTCGGTCTCAGTGTTCCGAGGCCATATCTGCATATGCTAGGCTCGTCAAGTTTAACCCGAGTATTCTGCGTGTGCAAAACTGGCTTGCACCCATTGTATGCGAACTTAGAGCTTATCACACCCGATCATCACATGGTGTCTTGGCACGACGGACTATAGCAACAGTGCATACTCAAGGAGAACACTTGTACCCTGAAATTTAGTGAGGGATCATCTTGTAATGCTACCACCATACTAAGCAAAATAAGATGCATAAAGGATAAACATCACATGCAATCAAAATAGGTGATATGATATGTCCATCATCATCTCGTGCCTTTGATCTCCATCTCCAAAGCACCGTCATGATCACCATCGTCACCGGCTTGACACCTTGATCGCCATCGTAGCATCGTTCTTGTCTCACCAACTATTGCTTCTACGACTATCGCTACCGCTTAGTGATAAAGTAAAGCAATTACATGGCGATTGCATTTCATACAATAAAGCGACAACCATAAGGCTCCTACCAGTTGCCGATAACTGTTACAAAACATGATCATCTCATACAACAATTTATATCTCATCACGTCTTGACCATATCACATCACAACATGCCCTGCAAAAACAAGTTAGACATCCTCCACTTTGTTGTTGCAAGCTTTTATGTGGCTGCTATGGGCTTCTAGCAAGAACCGTTCTTACCTATGCATCAGAACCACAATGATTTTTCGTCAAGTGTGTTGTTTGAACCGTCAACAAGGACCGGGCATAGTCAAACTCGATTCAACTAAAGTTGGAGAAACAGACACCCGCTAGCCACCTGTGTGCGAAGCACGTCGGTAGAACCAGTCTCATGAACGCGATCATGTATTGTCGGTCCGGGCCGCTTCATCCAACAACAGCTTCGAATCAAAGTAAGACGTTGCCGGTAAGAAGTATGACTATTATCGCCCACAACTCATTGTGTTCTACTCGTGCATATAACATCTACGCATAGACCTGGCTCGGATGCCACTATTGGGGAACGCAGTAATTCAAAAAAATTACCTATGATCATGCAAGATCTATCTAGGAGATGCATAGCAATGAGCGGGGAGAGTGTGTCCATGTACCCTTGTAGACCGAAAGCCGAATCGTTTAGTAATGCGGTTGATGTAGTCGAACGTCTTCGCGATTCAACTGATCCTAGCACCGAACGTACGACACCTCTGTGTTCATCACGCGTTCAGCTCGATGACGTCCCTCGAGCTCTTGATCCAGTTGAGGCCGAGGGAGAGTTCCTTCAGCACGACGGCGTGGTGATGGTGATGATGAAGTTACCGGCGCAGGGCTTCACCTAAGCACTACGACGATATGACCGAGGTGTATAACTCTGGAGGGGGGCACCGCACACGGCTAAGAGAAGACTTGGTGTGCCTTTGGGGTGCCCCCTCCCACGTATATAAAGGGGGGAGGAGAGGTGGCCGGCCCAAGGGGGGCATGCCAAGGGAGGAGTCCTACTTGGACTCCTAGTCCAAGTAGGATTCGGCCCCCTCCTTTCCTTTTCGTAGAAGGGGGGAAGGGGAAAGAGGTGGAGGAGAAGAAGAAAGGGGGTCCGCCCCCCCACCCCCCAACCCTAGTCCAATTCGGTTTGGGCTTGGGGGTTGCACACCTCGACCTGGCAGCCACCTCCTCTCTCCACTAG
>NC_041385.1:582756702-582757477 GCF_002162155.2 Triticum dicoccoides
CCGGTACTCCGAAACTTATCCGAGACGACCCGAACCATTCCGGTGTCCGAATGTAACCTTCCAATATATGAATCTTTACCCCTCGACCATTTCGAGACTCGTCATGTCCGTGATCTCATCCGGGACTCCGGACAAACTTCGGTCATCAAATCACATAACTCATAATACAAATCATCATCGAACGTTAAGCGTGCAGACCCTATGGGTTTGAGAACTATGTAGACATGACCGAGTCACATCTCCGGTCAATAACCAATAGCGTAACCTAGATGCTCATATCACTACAAAAAAAAAGACACATCCGTGACATTTTGGGCCGAACGAAATTTTTTTCTGTCATACATATGACACTTCTATGACGATAATTGTGACAAAACCCGGTATCATCATAGATGTGGTGGGCTCCTACTTCTATGACAAAAAATCATGACAGAAAATGGGCTTTTCATCCTGGGCGGGCCGGAGACGCAGCTGCATGACATTCTTTGGGTCGTCCATGACGAAAAAAACCGTGGTAGAAGCGAGGGGGAGAAATTTCAGGGAGTTGCCAGTTACGGTGGGAGGTCGGGGGCGGAGCGATGTGCTTTTCTCTCATACGTACGCGCGTGTGTGTGAGGCGTTGGCTCTAACTGAAGCCGAGCGAGGCGTTGGGCTCTAACTGAACCCGAGCAATTGCACTGCAGGCTACGCGTTACTGAACCCGAGCGATCGATTGATGGCTGTTAACTGGACCCGATGGAGCGATTCCTTCGCTACTGCTGCTAACTGAAGCCGA
>NC_041385.1:582757733-582846088 GCF_002162155.2 Triticum dicoccoides
GTGGAGGGCTGGATGAACAGTAGACGGTGGAGGGGTGGCCGTGGAGGGGTGGTTGAACAGGACCCCGTGGTGTGGAGGGCTGGATGAACAGTTGACGGTGGAGGGGTGCCCGTGTGGAGGGGTGGTTGAACAGTAGCCGGTGGAGTAGAGTGCGGTGGAGGCTAGATGAACAGGAGCCCGTGAAGGCTGGAGGAGGTCGACGATAGCCCGTGGAGGCTGGAGGAGGTCGACGGTGGAGATGAACAGTATCCCATGGAGTCCCGTTTTGCGGTACGCCACACACCTCCCCCCTTTCGACCGTAGCGCTCCAACACAAGTCCGTTTCGTCCATTTTGCGGCACGCCACACCCCTCCCGATGAACAGGACCCCCGTTTCGACCGTAGCGCTCCAACACAAGTCCGTTTTATCCGTTTTGTGGTACGCCACACCCCTCCCGATCAACAGGACCCCCTTTCGACCGTAGGAGGTCCGTTTCCTCCTTCTGCGGTACGCCAGGCCTCGTTTCCATCGCCTGTTCCGTCCAAGCCGGTTGGCTCCCACGCGTTCCATTGCCTCCCGATGAACATGACGGATTCCGTTGCCTCCCCATGAACACGACGCATTCCTTTGCCTCCCCATGAACACAACACATTCCGTTGCCTCCCCATGAACACGAGCCCTCGCCGTACGTATGCGTGACTAGGCGTTCGAGACCCCACCTGTATGTACACATACGTGGCCGTATTTTCTTTCTTGCACCCTAGCCGCTGTACGTACGTGTACATGCTACGTGCGCGCCTCTACTACGACACATACGCGCCTCTACTACGACACGTGCGCACCTCTACATCGACTAGTATATATGTACGTACAAGTTCGCGACCAGAATGACAACGCTACGTACGCTTTGACCAGGTGGGTCCCGACTGTCAGGCAGTTCCTTGCATGCGAAAATGTAGTTGGTGGGTCCCAGCAGTCAGAGGGGCGAATCGTTTTTTTGCCCGGACGCACTTCCTTTGCGTGCGAAGATGTAGCAGGTGGGTCCCAGCAGTCAGGGGGGCGAATCGTTTTTTTGCCCGGACGCACTTCCTTGCGTTCGAAGATGTAGCTGGTGGGTCCTAGCAGTCAGGGGGGCGAATCGTTTTGTTTTTTTGCCCGGATGCACTTCCTTGCATGCGAAGGTGTAGCTGGTGGGTCCCAGCAGTCAGGGGGGAAACATTTTTCGCTAAATATGGTGGCCCGTCTGGTGGGTCCCCGCTGTCAGGTGGAGGAATAATTATTTTGCGCGTAATAAGGAGGCACTTCCTTGCTGCGGCCGTGGACCCAGCTGTCAGCCTCTCCACGTACAGTCCACGTCCGGTGGAAGCCGTTCCTTGACCATGTTGACCACGCCGCGCCGAGAGCACCAGGGCGGTGGACAACGGCGAGGCCTAGGAAGGGGACGACACGGAGCCGGGGAAGACGCGGCAGTGGATGCCCACGCGTAGAGGAGTACGAGGGTTCACTAGTTCGCTGTGGTGTAAGGCTGCCGTCACCGCAGAATAACAGGGGGTGTGGGTGAATAGAGGGATGGCCTGGCCAGCGGTGGGAGTAGTAGGGGGTGGTGAGGCCTCCGTCGCATCGCAGCCGGCCACGGGAGGCAGGAGCACGAGGCACGACCGGCGCTGGTTTGGGCGGGTGGAGCAAGAAGACCAGAGGTTTAAGAAGCACTACGGCCGTTGGATGGACATCGTACGGTCACTGGAGCTAGAATCGTGCATATTGACTAAGTTGACAAAGCCCTCCATCCCTGTCAACTTAGTAGTCCCACAAGTCAGCCTGCCACTATACTGGGTCCCGGCTAACAGGGGGAGTATTCATTTTTTTGTGCGTAATAAGGAGGCACTTCCTTGCGTACGAAGATATAACTGGTGGGTCCGAGCTATCAGAGCCGACCGCGGGAGGAGGGAGCAGGTAGTCCCGCCGGTGCTTGTTTGAGCGGCTGGAGCAGGAAGAGCAGAGATTGAAGAAGCACGACGGCCGTTGGATGGCCATCCAACAATCACTGCTTGTGCGTCAATCTTTTTTTAGGAAAGCCTCAAATCTGTGGAAAATAGCATACATCCCATCTGCCATTATTTTTCATAATTTACAGCCCATTTGCTAATTCTTAAGGTTTTTTTGGAGCCCATATTCTTTTTGTTAGCATTACCGCCCATATCGTGGCCACGGTTAAAAACTTATATGAAATTTTGCATATTTCGGTGCGGTCCGAACTATTTTTAATCCCGAAATTTCGACTCACATTCAAACTGATTTTAAAAATAAATGTATATCAATATAAAATCCAACAAATTCTCCACGCATAAAAATTAATGTAATTTAAAATCTCGAAATGAAAAAGAAGATATTTGAAACTAACTGTCGGTGTGATGTGTTTAAAAAATGTACAACCCATTTCTCATTACTGATGGGCCATTTTCTCGGCCAGCCGAATGAAAGCTCTCCTCGTCTTGAAAGATTTGCAGCCCAACAGGCCTGACAAAACGACTTACTTGGCAAATCACAGAAAAACTGGGTTGTGGCCGTGGACCCAGCTGTCAGACTCTACACGTACAGTACTCTCCCGATGGAATGTCATTGACCACATTGACCACGCCGCGCCGAGAGCACCAAGGCGGTGGACGACGGCGAGGCCTAGGAAGGGGATGACGCGGAGCCGGGGAAGACGCGGCAGTGGATGCCCACGCGGAGAGGAGTACCAGGGTTCACTGGTTCGGCTGCGGTGTGAGGCCGCCGTCGCCGCAGGGCCTGGCTAGCGGTGGGAGTAGTAGGGGGCGATGAGGCCTCAACAGCAGCACAGCCGGCCACTGGAGGCAGGAGCAGGCGGTCTCCCCGGCGCTGGTTTGGGCGGCTGGTGCAAGAAGAGCAGCGATTGAAGAAGCAGCAGGATCGTTCGATTCAAATCCAACGGTTACTGCTGCTAGAATCATTTGTTGACTAAGTTGACAAGCCCTGCGTACGCGTCAACGTAGTAGGCCCACAGGTCAGCCTCCCAACCAGTGCGCCCCAGATGTCAGTGGGAGGAATCATTTTTTTCGCGTAATAAGGAGGCAGTTGATTGCGTGCGGCCAGGCCAGCGAAGGGAGTAGGGTGGGCCGGGGAAGCCTGCCCGGCATCACAGCAGGCCACAAGAGGAGGGAGCAGGCAGTCCCGCCGGCGCTAGTTTAGGCGGCTGGAGCAGGAAGATCAGAGATTGAAGAAGCACGACGGCTAGAATCGTGTGTTCACTGACAAAGCCTTGCGTAAACAAGTCAGCCTCAAAATCTGTGGTGTGTACAACCCATTTTCTATTATTTTTATAATTTTTACTCATTTTCTAATTCATATGGAATTTATTGCAGCCCGTTTTCTATTTTTAGAATTGCCGGCCATTTTCTGGTCAGTACCAGGGTCAAAAAATTAACTAAATATGTGGGAAATTTTTGCTGGGGAACGAAGTATTATTAATCCAAAAATTAATAGCCATACTAAAACAAATTTAAAAATAAGTTAGTACTATGTCATGTTAAATCCAATGAAATACATATAAGATATCAGTGAAGAACAAAATTAAAAAAAAACTAATATCCCATTTGCTCGTCTTGAAAGATTTGCAGCCCAGTAATTTGGAGAAAACAAATAGGCCTAGCTTGGGTATTCTTCAAAAAGAAATACTGGGCTACCTATTTTCCAAAGAACTGGTGCATGAGCATTTAGCTTTATTTATTTATTTACTTATTTATGTTTAGGGGACCATGAGCATGTACCTGGGACGGATTCATGTGAGAGCGTCCCTTCCAGTTAATTATGGGCTTCTCTATTGGGCCTTCATCAGTGGGATGCATGTTATCAACAAGTGGAAAATGTGTTTCATACGAAAAATATTATGAGCTACGTACGGTACGGGGCACTAAAGGATTGAACCGTGCAACGACTTCCAAAACATTGTGTTTGTCGTTCTAACAACACATTTATATTCAACCAACAAACAAAATATACTACCGATTGTACATTGAAAACAGCAGCAGCAACAACCAGGGCTGGGGGTGCAACAGAAGCAGTAAGCAGGCCAGAAGAGTGAAGACGCAGCTCTCTCTTCCAAACCAAACATCAGCCATCATTACAAAAGGGCTACCAAAAAATAACAAGTGTATGCATCAAACTAAATAAAGATCCTACTACACCAAGTGTACACATCTAACTAACTGGCTCAGTTAGACGTTACTATTTATTAAGCTGTGGGGATTGGCTGATGTCTTGAACCAGATGGGTGCCTAACGGGGGAAACTCCAGCCAGCAGGTTGTCTGATACTTGCGACCCTCTCTCCTACTCTAGGCTGCAGAGCGTGGCAGCACATATCAGGGTATGATGCATGCAGAGATGCATGGTACGCTGTGTACACACAGTTTTGCCTGATAAACGAAACCGCGCTGTCGTCATGATCCTTGCCGTCGGTTATCTCCTGGTTAATCGGATAATTCAGTCCGACAAACAGAGAGCGTGTGCCAAGGCTACTTACCAGCCTCCAGTCAAAAATTCCTGAAGGCCCAGAGATGCTGGGATCCTACTCAAAGACCTTGAAGTGACTGTGATTGTATTCCGCGAAACAACACGTCCGGTACGTGCGAACAATCATCAATCTTTCACCGTCGTCTGATCGAGCCAGGAACCACTTGCAACTGCCATGCCGCTTTTCTTTGAAAGGTTCTGAGATTAGGAATGGTAGGGACACCAGGCGGCCTACAACATCATATCAAGTTGGAGTCAAATAAAAAAGGGCTCTTGATTTAGTCAATCTTAAGAACAGCATGTTATGAGCATGAATATTTTTTCAGTAAATGTTGACAGTAATATAAGCAAGCCATCATGATATCATAGGAAAGTAACATACTGCTGTAACAGCCGTTTGTAGCGATGACTGGAGTAGGCCAGCAATACGTCCAGCCATAGAAGGAGTCAACAGCGTAAATGAAGCCCTTGTGTTCAATGGCATCAGAGAACCATGGAGGATGTATGATCCTATGATGGACGTGCAGATTTATCCACTTACCGCAGTGACCTATCAGATAGGCGAGACCGCGGTTGAAGAACGCAATTAGCCTGAAATCTTTATAATTCCCAGATCTTGTGGGCACTTGGCAGATTACAACCTTGAGCAAATCAAACTTGGTATCATCTTGGCTACTGTAAGATTCCGAGTATTCTGGGCCGCGGTGCCAAAGCAGTGCAGTGTTAATCGAAGGAAGGGGGATCAATCGCCGGGTGTAGACCGCCACGAGCATCCAGCTGCCGCGACCGTCGACGAGCACCATCCAAGACGTGTTCATGCCAACCCAGTACATACCGTTATTGTAGTTGAGGCTGACGGGGATCGGATCATAGTGAAGGGGGTTGATCCTCGCCACCCTACGATCGTTATGCTGCGTGACACGCTGTTTCTGAAGATCAGGCGGCATCAGCAAGCTAGGAGCTGGCTTAAAAAGCTCCGGCCTGAGGGCTTTGAGTAAACGGTACAGCCCCGACGAGCATGCGGCGAGCGGCATGGTACTGAGATTGTCCACACGCGAAACAATGAGCTTGATTACCTCTGTGGGGAGCGAATTCCAGCCATTCTTTCGGCGGACACTGCTCGGTTCTGCCATTGTTAGTGCTTGGGTTTCGGACGAGGGGGGGTGGCGCCTTAGCGGGATGGAAGCTTGGACGAGATTATGTGCGGACGAAGATGGAGAAGCAAATATGTGTTGCGGGAAGTGGACAGGTGATGATGACTACAGCACGCTGCTTGACTTACGAGACACATACGAGCAGCGTAGGGTCATATCAATGCCAGACAACTTGCTTGAGTGATCACAGTACTGGTACTCCCTACAGTACCTACTACAGTACTATGCCCTAGCTTGCTAGAGTAGAGTAGAAGAGTAGGACTCTGCTCTACTACTAGCACCGGAGGAGTAGTATATTCTAATCTAAAATAGTTACAAACTTCGATGCAAAATAGTAGTATATTCTAATCTATTGTAATTTGTGCTAAATTTTGACCAAATATTTAACTGATAAAATGTTAGTCAAAACACTTAGGCACGGTGCATCTAGGTGTGTAAGTCATCTTACGAAAACCAAATAATCCAAAAACACTTAGGCGCGATGCATTAACTTCTACCTCGTTTCTTGTTTCTTGACATATCAACCAATAAGAGATAAAGAGTGTGCATGCTTTTAATGAATTGAGATATCAAACACGACATGCAATGGTTAGTTCATTGCATGCAATACTATTAATTAGCAAATAAACATTAACGTTTCTTGTTTTCTCCTCTTCCTTGGTCATGGTGCACAGAGAAATAACCACAGAGAAGGAAGCTAAAAGTAAACAATCAAACGAGCATTTTTGTATTTGTTTTGCATTGAATCGTTTCACAAGCTTGACTAGTGCTGTTTTTCCACTTTTACAAAAACCGCATCGTAATGTTCAAACGTGCATTTGCACGTACATAAGTAATAGTAGTACTCCCTCCGTCTAGGTGTACAAGTCTTCCCTCCTTCTTGGTCACCGTGCACAACCAAAGATGACTTATTGACCTGGACGAAGGGAGTAGCACAGTCTGCAAGCATATATCAAGAGAGACGTGTAGTCCGATAGTATATAGTAAAGTTTGTGCTATATGCACGTACTTGCAAAATGCGTAATAATACACAACGTTTCCAAACTTTCCCTTTTACATACTTAATTAAGGATGTTAAAAATTCCTGAATGTTAGGGATTTATCATTTGCGTCCCAAAACTAATGAGATCGCCTTACGAAACAAAAATTATACTCCTCCTAAAAGCCACGGCGCTCGCAGGAGCGCTTGCGGCGCGCCACGAGTGCCCTGGTGCACGGCCATTTCCCAGCGCACCGACACAACGCCTCTTCCTCAGCCTCGCAACTCGTGAGGTGATGATTGGCGGCTTGCCGGCGGGCGAGAGTGATCTCACCGATGTGGTGATCCGGCGCCAACAGGTACTCCTCCTGGCTGGAAGCATGCACCCGGTCCACGTACCGCCAAGCGTAGATGAGGCGCTTGGGCCCGACTGCACTCAGGGCGTCGGCACGGGCGTCCTCCGCCACCCTCACGGCCCTCGCACGAGCCTTCTGCCAAAGAACCAATTGCTTGACTCTCTCGGACGCGACATAGATCTCCCAGAAAGCTTGTTGCGCGGTGCACTTCTCTTCCTCGGCCTTCTTCTCCGCCTCTATTTTGGCGCGCTCTGCTGGAGGCAAAGCCTCCCACAAGGCGACATCCATTTCTTTCCAAAGCTCCTCAAGGATGGGGGGCTCGGCGGGCGGCGCGGCGTTCTCCTCGTAGCGGGGAGCCGACGCGTCCTTCGACGCGCGTGCCGGCGAGATTGAGAACACCGATGCGTCCACCTCGACGCGTCGCGGCGAGGAGTGGAACGCCGACGCGTCCTCCTCGACTAGTGGCGGCGAGGAACGGAATGGTGACGCGTCGCGTCGCGGCAAGGAGCAGAACACCGACGCGTCCTCCTCGACTAGTGGCGGCGAGGAACAGAAAGGTGACGCATGACCGTCCGCACGGTGCAGCGAGGGGCTCCTAGGGCTTGGGAGGGGAGATGCCATGGTGTTCGACGTGAGAGGGAGGGGGAGGAGATAGCGATGAACGTGAACGTGAAGGGAGGAGATAGTGATGTCGTGGGAGGCGCAGTATTTATAGCGAGCAATGGCACACCTGCGTAAGATATGGACTGAGCTACACTGACTTAACTGCAGGTCCAGTTGCGTCACTGACATGTGGGCCAGTACACTGCTGGGCCCGTATGTCAGTGACCCAATGCACCTGAAGTTAAGTAAAAGCTACATGGGCATATTTGTAGGAGTAAATTACGGGGGAGCGAAGGGGTGGAAAAATTGCTGGTCACAACGGATTGGACGAGCGTGGGGGGAGGAGAGTCATGCATGCAGATTTTTTCACACGGGGTGGAGTGGTGGGACCGCTAGAGGGAGAAGGAGAGTTTCGCAGGCATATTGTTTCCACACATGGAGAGGAAAAGATTTGGAGACGAACGGGCTTCCTGCAGGTATGGGGAACGATGCATAATAAGTCATCTTGCATGCCGGGCTAGGTATAGTCTCAAGTCATTAAAAACATACACGCCCCACACATGTTCATATTTCAAGGTGCACTAAATTATCCTGTAATTTTAGAGACTGATTGCGCTTTTGTGGTAGCGTCTCTTGCATCAGGGGACTATGACAGGTCTGCTATGCGTGACCTGAAGATGAAAGCGTTGAGCATCTCGAAGTTGATCAACAATCTTCAATTGTCAAAGATTAGCCGTTCGGCCAAGAAGGTGGCACACTTAATCGCTAAGTATAGCTTTGACAATAGATTAGATGGTATTCTTGTAAATAACGTACCGCCCTGTGTGGTGAATATCGTATCAAATGAGTGTACTAGTGTGGCTGGTTAATTAATATAAGGTGGTGTTTAAAAAAGTATATATTTGGTCAAACACTTTGCAAACGGTTGACGGGAGTAAAAAGGACCAGAGGGAGTATCATGCATGCGGAGTAGGCAAAAAAAATTGCTCATTTTTAGCCGGTCGAAGTCTCAAAGGGCGCGACCGCGCGAGGGAGGCGAAGGTCGTGGGAGGCGCGACGGTTGACGGAATTAAGTGAAGTTACATCCACGCGCCGGCATGGCGTGCGAGCAGGCAGAAGCTATACTGTCAGGCCTACGATATGGGTCTAGTAGACATGACATCTAGTGGGTCCCACATAGTTCTCGAGAACTCTTTGGGGGCTTGCAGCCGTTTATCTGCCGGGCAAGCCAGGAACCCCACGCCGTTCGCACGCCCTACTCGTCCCCGTCTTCTACCTCACAACAGTTCGCTCCTAGTCGTCCCGTCCGTTCACATTAGTTCGCTCCCAGTTTTTGCGGGGTAGAACAGTTCAACTTCTCCTAACCCTCCTCCAAAATCCATGGCCTCCCAAATCTCCATGGTCGCCGCTGAGTACCAGGTTAGAGCCATCACCGGTGATCAGTTCATCATCATCTACACACGTGGATCTGCGACGGTGAAAGCATGGCTTGCTCGCTTCCTACGCATGTTCAACAGTTCAACGGATGAGTGGGTCGCTGGGCTAGATGTTGAGTACACCACAGTCCTGGGACGAGAGAAGGATTTAAAGGACGAAGAGAGGAAGAAGCCTGCCATGATCCAGGTTTGCGTACATAACGTTTGCTTGGTCTACCACATATGCCATGCCGACGTTGAGTGCCAGGATTTTAAGAACCTCCTCAAGGACAAAAGAGTGAAATTCGTTACTGTAGGCTTTAAGAACGAAAAAAAAGTCCTGCGTCGGATAGGTCTCGTTGTAGGCCAGCCCTTCGATCTCCAGAAGGCAAGCCTGGTGTCCTCCTCTCAACCTTCAATGCTGACCCTGGCAGTAGCCATGATTGATCCTTCGTACGCTAAACTGAAGAAACCTCATCACGAGTTTCATCATGCATGGGAGTCGAAGACATTAGATGAAGATCACATCCTGTACGCAGCAATGGATGCCTACCTTTGTTTAAATATCTACATGGGTTGGATGAAGAAGCAGAGCCCAGTGTCCGGTTCAAGCAAAGAAGCGTCAGCGAAGAGGAAGAGGAAGAGGGACGAGGACGAAGTCGAGGACGTGGACTCGGATTCCGAGTAGGTGGCAGTGCTGTCGCTCATGCTGGTTCTACTGCAGTGTCAAGCTGACTAGTTGCTTAGTTTATTCTCAAGGGTGTGTTGTGCTGAGGCCCCAGCAGAACTATGTTTATGTTCTTTCTCGTTATTTGAACTGTTTAGTACGTAGAGTAGTACTAGTACTATGTCTTACTACTGTTCTTCTTGCAGTTGGTACTACTGCTCGTACCTTCGTGTTCCCACTATACTTAATACGTTCGTACTAGTAGTATAATTTGGGTTAGTCGATTTGTGAAAGAAGTTCGACGGAGCGAAGAAAGAAGATGGCAGAAGAGGTGGAAGAAGCCCTTCTAGCCATCCATGTTACATCAAACGGCTCACATGAGTCGACTGACCCAAATTGCTCCTTCGGATTGCAGGATCCACGTGGCATTCAAGGTCTCGAAGGTAGATTCCGCGTCCGCACCCGGTTTGCGGGCTCGACGCGCGCGCGACCGGCTTCCGCCGCGACAGCCACCATGCGCGCCTCCTCCGCGCAGGCGGAGACGACAATGACACGCTAGTTCCTCCTCGCCGGCGTGCTGGAGCACGCGCTCGTCCTCCTCTTCGTACGCTACGTGCATAGACGCGGCTCCACCAGCTGCTCGCGTGCTTGGCAGCGCGGCGGCATGGCGAGGAGGGACTGCAGACGACGTGAGCGGGCGAGCCTTTGGCTTCATTGCACAGGGATGGCGGCGACACAGCGGTGATGGGCGAGAAATTGTTGGCCGGAGCAGGCGGGCGTCGGCATGCGCAACAGCGGTGGCGGCATATTGATGAGTGCGCGTATGGGAGCTTACTTTAGTTTTATATGAGGTTGGTCAAACTTAAAAGAAAACCGTACTAGTACACGTAAACATTAGACTTAGGCAGCGCTTTTATTACTTATTTATTTTGAAGTTAGTACCACAGCCACGATACGGAATCCTGTGCAAGCGCGTGAAGCGCGGCCGTGCGGTCGATCGAACGGTGCGTCACCGTGTCGCGCTCGAAGGACATCCACCGAACCTTTTTTTGTGTGTGAAAACAATTCTCAAATATTACTCAACTTTTTTTTCCTGGGAAAGTTCTTGACGCTGCAATATTTCCATATATTTGAATTTAGCTCCAGTTTGTGTTTATTTGGATTTGGACGTTTTAGGTGCGCCCTAGTTTTTTTTAATACTTATTTTGTGTGTGTGACTGAGAGAGAACGTGTGTATGTGTCCATATGTGTGTTGTGGCAGAAGGGCAATGTGGAGACGGTGTGCGTGTGATACAGACATAGAGAGGTGTGAATGTGCAAACGATCATGCATGATTGAGACATAGACAGATGCCGATACGTTGTGTATACATGAGAGAACAGTCTTCTAGTTTACTTGTGTGTGTGCGTGTGTGTGTGTGTGAGAGAGAGAGAGAGAGAGGGAGAGAGAGAGGAGCATCCGTAACACAACAACCATCTCTCTCGATTCGTCGGTCCCTCGCACGATCGCATGCAACATAGGCATCAACGCGCACATTTTGACACCCTCACTCGCCCCCTGCCCACCTCAAGGCCCGCGCATTCTCTTCGTGAATACCCATTTCTCTCCTTAGGTTTGTTTTCATTCAATATCTGACACACACACACACACACACAAACACGCACGCACGCACGCGCGCGCGCACACGCACACACGCACACACACACGCAGCACAACACACACACACACTCCCCCGAGCACACAGTTCATCCCCATCCAAGGTTATACGGCGACCACTCTCGCTTGTGCTTCTTTGCACCCGAACATGCACAACACCTCAATCTTCAAAGAGGGCATCGAGCAGATCGAAGACGGTGACCACACCGCGCTAGAGAATGCGGGGTCATTTGGAAGCAGGGTGATGTGACGACGGCTGACTGACCCCTCCCCCCCACCCTCTCTCTCTCTTGCACAAAATTACCAATCCCTCTCTCCCCCGCACAAAATTGTCAATCCCTCAACCCATGAGATCCTTCCCCTCTCGTCCATGTTTTTCCAGCTCTCTCATCAAACATGTTGTCTCTTCTCCTTCCACGTATACAGAATCACGTATATTACATGTCTCCATCTTTCTCACATACCTAACTTCTTCCTCTCTCTCTTTCTCTCTCTGTGTGTGTGTGTGTCTCGTTAGGTTTGTCTCCTACTCTCTCGTCCACATACATACAATCTTTCCTACCCTATCTGCTCCATCTTCAAAAGCTCTCTCTGCACATTTCATTCACACAATGGGATATGTCAAATTTTTGCTTCTATAATGGCTGATGTAGAGTTTTGGTTGTTTTTGTTGCATCCTACAAAATAATAACTATGAAATGCATTTAGATTCTCATTTGACTGGGATTATGTGAGTTTGAGCATGTTGTGAAGTACTATAGACCTTGTATACATCTTGGGATTCGACAATGATTGTAGCTATTGAATTGTATAGACCATTACAGTCGAAGTCAATAGCCTAATATATTTATTTCACAATTTCAACAAATGATTAGTTCACTACAAACTAAGAAAACAAATGTGTACTCCCTCCATTTTTATTTAAGTCCGCGTATTAGCATTGGTCAAAGTCAAGTTTTGTAAACTCTCAGAAAGCTTATAACAAAAAATATTAACATATACAATAACAAATAAATACCATTAGATTCATTATTGAATGTACTTCCACATCATACATATTTGTTATGGTAAATGTTTATATTTTTATATAAACTTGGTCAAAATTTAGGAAGTTTGACTTCGGTCAAACCTAATATGCAGAGTTTACTACTACTACTCGCTAGTTGCTTAGCCGAATCACTCAACACGCCACACGGGGAGTCCAGTGTCACAAAATTTTGAGGTCGGCGGGAAAATCTCCCGCAACCCTGATTCGAGCAGTGGGAAGTTACCATCATAGCCTTCGGAACATGCCTACGTACGACGCTTGGTAGGGGGCTGTTTTTGTAACTTTAGGTTCACCATACCCAGCCAGCCCCACCCCAGCACCCAGAGTAGTACACCTGAATACTCCCCACTTTCTATCCCCACCGCAAAATAGACTTCTCCACGGCACCGCAACCTTCGTGTTCCTCCCCTTTACATCGGCGCACTCATCCACCGCAGTGCATCTGCCTCATCGACGACCTCATACACCGCACTGGAGCCGGTCCACCGTCGTCGTCGTAGACGGAGCCTCTTCCACGGCATCATCTTCCATGATCTCGGATCTGCTTCCCGGAAGCCGAGCCAAGCGCAGAAGTACCACCGTCATGGACAATGAACTGACTCCCGTTGCCGACCATGACTCACAGAGGCCGCCGCGACCATCGTTCTCCTCCTCGATTGGTAATGTGTGTATTGAATCACTTAGCAGTACATGTGCAGTTCCAATTTTGTTCATACCTACCCTTCAATTTTCCTGGGTGCTATTGTTCCCGTAAAAGTAATTGGTTATAGCCTCCATTGTCCAACAGAATATCAGCTTGTAATTGTGCGTCGCTCCTGTATCGCGCTGTGCTTGGGTAGGTTTTTCATCTGCAACCAGCAATGTGGCAAATGATGGAAAGGTTTTTAGAACTAGCAAGATGCCCATGCGTTGCACGCATCAAGATGCATTTGTATGAGTAGTTTATCTTGTGGGAGAAAAGGATGAATGAGGGAAGGCCTTATTTGCAAATATGGAGAGGGGTATGGGTATCTTTTTGCAAAATTCCCATTTGTTTCCTTCCTCTCTGTCAGATATAAATCGGACGGCCTATATTGCAAGAAAAAAGTATAGAGAAAAATATAGACAGTAAAGGAAGTAGAGATAAATATTAAATATTAAATATAAAATAAATATAACCGTAGAGAAGAGAGTAGAGATAGCATAGACGTCGGGAAATGATCGCGCGCGCGCGGGAAAAAGCGTCCGGGCGTGCGCTAGTTTTGGCGCGCGGCGTCCGGCGCGCTTTATAAAATCCAACGCCCTCCCACTGCTCTGTGCATTGCCACCGCTCTGTGCCTCGCCACCGCTCTCTCCCCGCTCTTTTTCGCCTCGCCGCCGCCGCGCCACCATGCCGCCGCGTCGCCGGGAAACTTGGGGATACCACGGCGTCCGCGCGCGCCCCTCCGGCGGCTTCTCCTCCGAGATCCGGTTTCGCGGGATGCGCCTCAGCCTCGGCAATTTCGACACCGCCACCGAGGCTGCCCGCGCGTACGACGCGGTGGCGTGGCGCCTCCGGTGGCCTCATAGAACATTGAACTTCCCCAACATGCCGACGCGGGAGCGGGCACAGGAGCTCACGCCTCTACCGCGTCTTAGCACCGATGAGGATCGTCGCGACAACCGGAGGCGGGAGCACCGTCTCGGCATCGCCGAGATGGACGAGGAAGCCATTGCGCTGTGGCGCCAACACTTCCCGCAGGACATCATCAATGAGCGCGAGTTCTACGCGCAAAGGAGGGCGGAAAGGGATAAGAGGAGGGCGGAGCGAGCCGCCTATCGCGAGGACAAGCGTAGGTGAAAAGCGGACGCTCAATTCAACATGAGGCTAGGAGCAGCGTCGCCCTTGGAATCCGACGATGATCGGTATCTTCACGCCTATAGTCAGACGTCGGAGGAGGACATCACCGAGGAGCAGTCGTACGACGAGGAGTAGTTGAATTATCTTTTTTGTATCTATCTATGCTGAGAACTATCCTCTACTCTCTAGTATCTACTTCTCGATCTCAGCACTGTAAACGTTTTTTTAAAGCGCCGCACATTGCGATTCTGTTGGAGATGCTCTAACATGGAAGACGAGTGCTTTAATGTTGCCCACAAGATGCGCGAGTATTACTAGTAGTATTTTTCTTGCCATGTTGAGATTTTGAAACCACGAGTGTGAACATGCAGAGGAGCAATGAAGACCAAACACGGGATATTCGGGACATCTTCAAGGAGCATGGCAAGTTAAAGAGGAGCTGCACCGAACCTGTAAAACGAGCTGTGGTAAGTAACACCCTTTCAATTACTTTCGTTTAGCCTCGTGTTCTTTGATGTGTATATGTTGTAGTTTCTGTTTCTCTTAAGCGTGGTGTTCTTCGATGTGTAATAAGAAGAGTCTTAATCGTCCTAATGCTTTCGTTTTTAACTTGATGTAGGAAGTGGGTGTTCTCACCGTGTAGTCTGTTTTTATATTTCTTTTCCTTTTGAATTCACTTCTCCGAGTTCTGTTTATCTGGCTTCTACTAAATGGATCTAGGTTTCTCTGAGTATTGATCCAAAAAAGAAGTAACTTCATGTCAGGATGCAGTTCCTGTGAGGAGGGAAGTATGGTCAACCTCGAGATCATGTTTCCAAAATGAGGCTGGATTACACACAAGGTGCCAGTTCCCTAATGATGCTGGATTAGACACAAGGTGCAAATTCCCAGATGATGCTGGATTACACACAAGCCAGGTGGAGTCGTCAGCTGTTCGTGTCCTCGTGGCATTAGTAAAGGCTGAAAGAAAGCGTGCAACAGCCCTTGAGAATGTAGCTGAGTTCCTGAAGAAGCGAAAAGAGCAATCAGATGATCTCTTCACCCAAGCCAAAGAAGAGATGGAAGAAGCCAGAAATAAGCTAGCAGAGGCAGAGCAGGCTAGGCGTCTCCTGCTATCTAAAACTGTTGTCAATACAAAATTTCCTTCATAATAGCTAGGTTCAAATGTTTATCCAGTCAGCATGCCTGTTGTGATGTCTGTGCATCTACTGATGTGGCACAAAATGTTTTTTTGGGTCGTGTAATAACAGCAATTACTTTCCAAACAATAACAGACGAAGCATTGGACATGGTATAGTTCACGCGCAAGCCCGACATTCCAACTCCAACTTCCACATCAAACTCATGTTCACAGATATCTGCACATTCATACATAATGTCCACAACCATGATTCACTTCAAAGACAAAAAAATGTGAGGAGAGTTATAAATAAAGAAAAACCTCTACTAGTTCCTGCTACCAGTGCGAGCACAACAAGTCAAGACCATGCATAAATTAATTATATTTTAGTCATTTTTTGTGTTCTAAAATGTCTGCCGGCTCGCGGAAGGACGTGTTGCCGACACACACGCGGATTCAATGAAGGCAGGCGGGGCAGTCTTAAGCTGGTTGCACGCGGCGAGGAGGCGTGCTCAGCCAGGCCTGCAGCGAGTGCGGTCCTCTTGGCTGGCGCGCTGGTTCAATGCCTGCGCTATGAGAGGTCGCGTCCGTGTCAGAGCAATCACTCCCTCCAGTGCTTTTTTGCTTGGGTATAACAAAATCTCGTTTTCCATTCACATTTTACAAGTAAAATTCGTGAACAAACTTTGACCCAAAGTATGATGGGGACTAGTAAACCAGAATGGAGGTAGTAGTTTTTTTTAATCAAAGAAGGGTTTCCCCTTCCGATTACTAAAAACCAGCATCTAAATCTAAACCATAGTATTTGCCCTAGAACTACCAGGTTCAACATCTCGTAACATAAACCCATACAACCATACGCCAAGGAGGTACGTAGTACTATGAATTCCATTTTTGCTCCATACCAATCGTTCTAAAAACTACTTACTACTTATAACGTGCCATTTAAAATCGGAACTCTTAACCCCGCTAAAAAAACGATATTTTAAACGTGGCTACTCGGTCTGTGGCAACTGGCGAGCCACCGCGCTCCAAGTCGTTCACCTGTGGTCCCGACCATCAACTCCTACAAAGGTGCTCCACCACGTACCCGGTACCCGCGAATGCAGCAATCATGCACCTAGGGTTTTAGGGTTTATTTGTTAACGTCGCCTTTACGTAACACTCATGTGTGCGAGACAGCGAGAGGCTGACTGCGTGCGTGTGCCTCTTCTCTTCATATATGTACTCCACCGTTTGTCGGGTGTCCAAAAAATTATAATAACTACTAGCAATCTGCCAATGCGTTGCCACACGATCAAAGTAGATTAATACATATTCACTGATTTGATAGAAAAAAAATTCTAGTTTTGAAATACGTATATCACTAAAAATATGTTATGTTTCACTCAAAATATATTCCTTTGGCGGTTTTGATGAGATAAGGGAGGCATGTTGTTGGTTTCAAGATTCCAGAAGTGGTATATGTCTAATTTCTACTCTTACTAGCAAGATGCCCGTGCATTGCACGGAACATCAAAATCTCGTGGGAGAAAAGAATGAACGAGGGAAGGCCTTATCCGCAAATGTGGTGAAGAGTGTGGGTAAATTGCCATATTTTCCTTCCTAGGTATCCGTCAGATATAAATCGGACGACCTACATTGCAGGATGGCAGGCCCACCATCATCACCAACTCTATTTTTTATCCCTACTCTTATAAAAAGCATTGTCAGTGATGATCATGTGCCTGCCATCCTGCAATATAGGTCGTCCGATCT
The DNA here is from genome assembly GCF_002162155.2 of Triticum dicoccoides. NCBI lineage: Eukaryota > Viridiplantae > Streptophyta > Magnoliopsida > Poales > Poaceae > Triticum > Triticum dicoccoides. Next base: position 582,774,820 of record NC_041385.1, read on the forward strand.
ATATCTGACGGATAGGAAGGAAACTATGGCAATTTTGCAAAAAGATACCCACACCCCTCTCCACATTTGCAAATAAGGTCTTCCCTTGTTCATCCTTTTCGCCCACAAGATAAACTACTCATACAAATGCATCTTGATGTCCCGTGCAACGCATGGCATCTTGCTAGTTGTTGCAAAAAGCCCATGTGTGTGAGAGAGAGAGGGAGAGTGGAGGAGGACGGAGTGCATGTGTGACAAAGACACAAGTAGTGTGTGTGTGATAGGTATCAGCTTAAAATGAGGCGATAGTTCGTGTGTGTGCACGATCTAGAGGGCGTGTCTCAAGAAGGGAAGAAAAAGCTACATAGATACAAGGAGCGAGAGAGAGACATGTATGCGATGGTGGAAGCATGAGTGTGCGGGTGTATAAACCTATCTAGAGGCTAGCTAGTCGATAAATGCTTGTGAGAGAAATACGAGTCGGGGTGCGAAAGCGAGAGTTTTGTGTGTGAGAGAGATACGGTAGTCGGGAAGGGGGTGGAAGCAAGAGTTGTGTGTGTGTGTCTGTGAGAGAGAGAGGAGACGGTAGTCGGGGTTGTCTGATCGGTGTCAGTCTGGGATGGAGACGAAAAGGAGACCGCAACAAATGTTGTGTCTACAGGAGAGAGAGAGAGAGAGTAATTTTAGTGGTATGAGTCATATGTAGAGACATATAGGGTGTGTGAGTGAATCCCATAGAGAGAAAGACAAAGTGAAAGACGAGTGGAGACTGTGTGTGTGGCGGTGAAAAAGAAAGCTTAGGTACCGAGTGATACCATAGAACAGTAGAGACGTGAGAGATAATGAAAACTGTGTAATGTATAATGATAGGGAGAGTGTGACACTTCTCAAGGGAGATGTCGAGAGACCATGTTTGCGAGGATAGGAGAAACATGAAGTGAGCGTGCGGGTGAGCTGGAGAAAAGAAAGTGATGGCTACCTGAAGGAGCATGCATGCGAGAGAGATGGGCGTGAAAGGAGTGAACAAAAAAGGGATTCAAATATTTGAATTCGAGATGATGATACATGTAATCCATACTCGAACCAAAATTGATGTATCAAACATGCATACTCATATGAATTCACGCACATCTATGTTATTTAATATGTAGATATTACTGATCCATACATTTTAGTAGAACATAATTTGGTTAAATTTTTTCGAATTCAACCTTAAGATTTCGAGATCGTTGTATTTGTAAATCATATTATACATATAAAGGAGCAGAATTCTTTGTTGTGCTTTTGAAAGTATATATGTAAAAAAATGATGTATATAGAATGTAATTCCAATTGAAAATGGATCCCGCCCGAAAAAAATAGTAGAATACAAACGGGATTCGAATTGAGTTGGCACGGTAAACGTGCACTGTGCAAAATTTGAACGAAGCGGGGAAAGTCGCAGTAACCGCCCGAAACCAAAATCTGCGTGATGGAAATCACTACTGCCTATCCCTACCGCGCAAAGCCTATCTGCTGGATTTCTATAGGTTTCGAGAGGGGTAGGTTTGTAATTTCACCCAAACGTGATGTAACCGCCTCTCACCCGGATTCATACACGGTGGGTGCCAAAACACAGTGTGCCCTTGGCCGAAATCGACTCCCTCCCCGATTCATATTCATACACGGTGGGCGCCAAAAACAAACTCTCGTCGGCAAATATTCGGTGTATGCGAGATTACCGTCCTATCCCCAACCGACTAATGTTGCTGTGATGTAGTAGAAATTTGAAACGGGGGCTAAGTTTGTAAATTTCCTCGCATTTGAGACAAGCGCGCCCTGACTACATGGTTCCCCCCTTCCTCTCTACCTCCCTTTTCCCCATTCGTACTATGTGGGCGCAAAAACACCCTCTCCACCCCCACCCTCCTCCGTCCGCCGCCGTCCGCCACCCCATCCACCGCTGTCCTCCTCCACCATGCCGGAGCTGATACCCCGACGCCGCCGTCCATTACAAGAGATCGACCTCTCTCATCCATGCCTTCGGACCGGGATCCTTGCATCCCGTCCTCTCGCTTCATCCCCGCCGTCGTCCACCTTGTCGGTGCCGCTCCTACGACCGTCTCGTCCACCGCGCCCCGCCGCCACCGTCTACCCTCCTAGATCTGCTTCCACGCCCCTGACAGCCATCGCTACCGCATCACCGTCAAATTCTCACCAGATGCGTACACGGCGCCGCACCAGAGGCGGTACTCTTTCGTATCTGCTCAACTTATTTATCGCAGCAAGAAAATAGATCGCCACTGCTTTACTCTAATTTCTTGTCTTGGTTGCGAAGTTTCCTTTGTCCGGTTTGCACCTTCAGATCCGCCATGGCACGCTCAACACTATACTCCCAATGCTTATGGTTTTCCCCTTTTATATTCCACACTAGTTAAATCATAGTAGACTAAATTTCAAAATTGGGTCAGTCGATTTTTCAGAGCTCGCCGGAGTTCGCCGGTGCGATCCAAGGGGCTCGGGTGGTTGTGGGGCCTCGCCGAACAAAGAAAACTCGACGCGGGTGGGGGGTGGGGGTGGAGGAGGAACACAGGCGGTGGGGGCCGGTGGTCTGGCCGGCGGCCCGTGCGGTGTTATGTATGGGAAGAATCACAGACGAGGAAGAAGAAGGGTTAGGAGACATAGGATCTTCATCCAACCGCCTGAAATGGTCGAGAGATAGCTGGGAGTTGCATTCTTAATGCGCTCTGGTTCATCATGTGTGGGCACTGCGCAACCAACATTTTATTATCCAAAACCTGCTTGCTCTTCTTTACCATGTTCGATAGAGCTGTGACACAAAACATAGGACCGACTCCAGCAGACTGTACCCATACTTCACTGGCCACACCACTAGCCCCACCACACAGGACCTGCACTCCAGCAAAAGGTATACCAATTTCATTTGCCATAGCACCAGCTGTACCATAGAAAAATCTCACTCCAGCAAAAAGTACAGCAAGTCCACCGGCCGAAGACCTATCCCAACTGCAGAGACAGCCAATTCCTACAGATTGGAACCCCATTCCATTTATTCCCAGTTTAAAAGACAATGCTTTCAATGTTGTTAGGGACTACGTGCATATATTCCCATCATGGGAAGATTATTGTGAAGATAAACACCATTTTCACATCTTCCTGTCCAACTTACGTGTAAGTGCTATTATTCATGGTTATTATTTTCCTATTTTCTGCTGATTGAACACATCAATGATTTACATTACATTGTTGTAACTAGGCGAGGGTCAATCTAGATAGTCATGACGAGGAAAGCTTGCTTGTGCTTTTCAAGGAAGCATTGCAGCAGTATCGGTGTTACCTGAGGAAATCACACTTTGGTGGCAAATCTATAAACGAATTTCCGGTGAAGTCTCCTGTGCTAAATTTAGAAGACATTGAATGGAAAAACATTGTTATGCACTGGTCTCGTTCCCAAGATGAGGTACTGTCTATGAAATCACATGACAATTTGAACTTCTACTTTTCTGCATGTGCCTTACGGATCTTGTTTGCAGGAAATCTGCTCGAATAAGAATTCCGGTTTGAAAAGAACGACAGGATATCGCAAATATGCTGCCCGCTGCTTTGCTCTTGTTAGTACATGTTGTCCTGTATCAATGTACTTGCATACATACCTGGTTCATTATGTGACAGCAGTATGCATGATAGCTTGCTTATCAATTGTTCGCTCCAAATTCTTTGGTATCCAATGCCAATGTTTTTTTAGCTCTGCATTGTTCTTGTAAGTACATGCTGTCCTTTATCAGTGTACTTATAATGACAGGTAGTTGTTCATGTACCATCACTCTGCAGCTTATTTTCCTTTGCCCTCCATTTTCTACACATCAGATCTATATTTACTCTTACCATAAGGTTGGTACTGAAGAAGTTTAGCTGTGCATTGCTCTTGGCTGTACCTTTTGCCTATATCGATGCACTTACATTTGTAGCTACTTGGTTATGTAGCATCACTCTTCATCTTATCTTAAATATTCTCCATTTTTTCATATATTATCACATCTATATTTACTCTTAACAAAATGTAGAATAAAGGCAATGCTTATGAAGAAGATTCTGTGGTAAACTTCTTGAATTGCCCCCCCATCAGCATGGACAAGGCCTTTATAGAGCCCGTCTTCACCAATAATGTAAGTTTGTCCATCTCAAGCCTTCAAACTTTGTTGTATATATTTGGTTAGGCATGACTGCAACAGTTGTTTATTTTTGGTGTTTGCATCAAATTGCATGTTTAAAGTTTATTATGTACTCCCTCCATTCCAAAATAGATGACCCAATTTTGTACTGAAGTTAGTATAAAGTTGGGTCATCTATTTTAGAACGGAGGGAGTAGTTCATAAACAAAAGTTTGTCCTTTCTCAATTTAAGTTTTCAGTTGTACAACCAAGTTCCTTATTCATACCATGTAAATTAAAGTATACAGAGCAAGTGATCTTCTTTTGCACTGCATGTATGCTTCTATTCTTCATCCGTAATCCAGTGGTGTGGTGAACCTACCCACTATAGCACAATGTCATATTCTGCAATGTCTTAACTATGAACAATGTCATATCATTCTACTACTCCCTCCGTCCGAAAATACTTGTCATTGAAATGGATGTATCTAGATGTATTTTAGTTCTAGACACATCCATTTTGATGACAAGTAATTCCGGACGGAGGGAGTATTATTTAAACCGTCTCTTTATTTGCCAATCTAAAATTGGATAAATTGACAGCACACTAACCATTGATACTTATGAGTTCTTGATCTGTAATCCAGTGGTGTCGTGAAGCTGCCAACTCCTTCACAATGTCATTTGCTGCCATGTCTTGACCTGAAGAATACCATATTGTGTTAATGCAATTTTAAACTGTGTCACTTTATTCGTCAGTAAGAAATGTGATGAATTGTCAGCACTAATACTTTTATGTGCAAAACCTGTCATCTGTCTGCTTGTTTATCTTTCAGAGTGAGGAAGATTTAAGTGTTGAACAAGCGCAGTCTCATCATCTTGCTCAGCTGCTTGCGCTACAACTCCCCAGCAGGGCTACCCTTTCTTGAACTCTATTGAAGTGTTGTCGGTTTTGTACATTATTTTGTCAGCGTGTTTATTTGCACTGGCGGCAATCTTTGATGCCCAGTGTATGTAATCTGCTATCTGCTTGTGCTTTATTATCATAGTGGCAAACTTTGATGCCCAGTGGATGCAATATGCTGTAATTTCTTTATTGTATAGTCTAGGTTTTTTCTTATTCACGATGCTGCAGTTATTTTACTGTCTTCGCAGTGAACCGGCCAAACCGTAAAATTACGGTACATAATCGGGGCGTCATGCAATCATGATGTAGGTTAGGCCTGAAACGTGTCGAACAGCTAACGGGCCGGCAGCAGCCCGAAATGAACTCCGGACCATGATTGTGCGAATCAAATCACGGGCTTTTAACAGGCCAAAATTGTCTCGGTCCTTGTTTGGCCCAATCAGATATCGGCTGCGAGCAGGCCGGATGCAAACTGGGCCGTAGTTAGGCCCAACTATATGACGGGCATTTAACAGGACGAAATTAATATAGGGCCGAAATGTTAAACGGGTCCTTAAGAGGCCAAAACTAATGTCAGGCCGAATTACTAAGTCGGCCTCTAGCAAGTGGGCCCAAAAGCATAGTGTCCAGTTGACGGGCCGAATCTGATATGGGCCATAATTGAGCACATAGCCTCTTAAAGGGTCGTACCTGATCTGGGCTGTAATTTGGCCCAGAACATGGTAGGCTTTTAACGGGCCGGATCTCATATGGGCCACTATTAGGCCTGGAACATGGCAGGCCATTAATGGACCGGATCAAATATGGGTCGGCATTTGGCCCAAAACATGGCAGCCAGTTAATGGGCCGGCCTACTAGGGCCCCAAATTCTTGTGGGCCTACAGCTGGGCCGGCCCGTTAATGTCGGCGAAATCTCGTGGGCCTTTAGCCGGGCCGGCCCATTATGATCCGCAAGAATCTTGTGGGCCTTTACTTGGGCCGGCCCATTATGGCAAACCAAAATCTTATGGGCCTTTACCTGGGCCGGCCCATTATGGCCCGCGAAATCTTATGGGCCGTTAGCTGGGCCAGCCTATTATGGCCCGCAAAATCTCGTGGGCCTTTAGCTGGGCCGGCCCATTATGGTCCGCAAAATCTTGTGGGCCTTTAGTTGGGCCGGCCCATTTAAACTTGATGGGCTGGTCCACGTGTCAACATATCATAGGCACGTCTCGCCCATTGGATGAGTGACACATGTGCCAGCGCGGACCTGACACGTGTCTCCTCCAGCCAATGATGATTTTACACGTGGAAAATCCCCATTGGTCGGGGCTGTTAACGGGTTATCGGATCCAAAACCCAACCCGATAGCTTAACAGTGTTCTGTTATGGTGGATGCCACGTGTCGGTCACCCTTGACGAAAGCACTTCTGTGACGCGCGATTTATCGTCATGGAAGTGGACACTTCCGTGACGATAATTTTGGTAATGTCATGGAACACTTCTATGACAGCACATGTATGACTATCTTGATTCTATCATAAATTTGTCATGGATGTACATGCATGACAAAAAACGCGACCTACTGTGACAAACACGTAGCATCACAGAAGTGTATTTTTTTGTAGTGTATTGGCTCCTGCATATTCTACGAAGATCTTTATCGATCAAACCGCACAACAACATAAGTTGTTCCCTTTGTCATCGGTATGTTACTTCTCCGAGATTCGGTCATTGGTATCATCATACCTAGTTCAATATCGTCACCGACAAGTCTCTTTACTCGTTCCGTAATGAATCATTCCGTGACTAACTGCTACCTCTTGAGCACTACGTTGGTTTTCCCTTGAAGAGGAAAGGGTGATGTAGTAAAGCGGCGTAAGTATTTCCCTCGGTTTTTGAGAACCAAGGTATTAATCCAGTAGGAGGCCACGCACGAGTCCCTCGCACCTACACAAACAAATAAAACCCTCGCAACCAACACAATAAAGGGGTTGTCAATCCCTTCACGGTCACTTACGGAAGTGAGATCTGATAGATATGATAAGATAATATTTTTGGTATTTTTATAATAAAGATGCAAAGTAAAATAAAAGGCAATAAAAATAGCTAAGTGTTGGAAGATTAATCTGATGGAAAATAGACCCGGGGGCCATAGGTTTCTCTAGTGGCTTCTCTCGAGGGCATAAGTATTACGGTGGGTGAACAAATTACTGTCGAGCAATTGATATAATTGAGCATAGTTATGAGAATATCTAAGTATGATTATGTATATAGGCATCACGTCCGAGACAATTAGACTGACTCTTGCCTGCATCTACTACTATTACTCCACACATCGACCGCTATCTAGCATGCATCTAGAGTATTAAGTTCATAAGAACAGAGTAATGCTTTAAGTATGATGACATGATGTAGAGGGATAAACTCATGCAATATGAAATAAACACCATCTAGTTATCCTCAATGGCAACAATACAATATGTGCCTTGCTGCCCCTACTGTCACTGGGAAAGGGCACCGCAAGATTGAACCCAAAGCTAAGCACTTCTCCCATTGCAAGAAAGATCAATCTAGTAGGCCAAACCAAACTGATAATTCAAAGAGACTTGCAAAGATAACCAATGATACATAAAAGACTTCAGAGAAGATTCAAATATTGTACATAGATAAACTTGATCATAAACCCACAATTCATCGGTCTCAACAAACACACCGCAAAAGAAGATTACATTGAATAGATCTCCACGAGAATCATGGAGAACTTTGTATTGAGATCCAAAGAGAGAGAAGAAGCCATGTAGCTAATAACTATGGACCCGAAGGTCTGAGCTAAACTACTCACACATCATCGGAGAGGCTATGGTGTTGATGTAGAAGCCCGTCGGTGTCAAAACCGGCGGATATCGGGTAGGGGGTCCCGAACTGTGCGTCTAAGGCGGATGGTAACAGGAGGCGGGGGACACGATGTTTACCCAGGTTCGGGCCCTCTCGATGGAGGTAATACCCTACTTCCTGCTTGATTGATATTGATGATACGAGTATTACAAGAGTTGATCTACCACGAGATCGTAGAGGCTAAACCCTAGAAGCTAGCTTATGGTATGATTGTTGTTGTCCTACGGACTAAACCCTCCGGTTTATATAGACACCGGAGGGGGCTAGGGTTACACAGAGTCGGTTACAAGGGAGGAGATCTACATATCCGTATTGCCAAGCTTGCCTTCCACGCCAAGGAGAGTCCCATACGGACATGGGACGAAGTCTTCAATCTTGTATCTTCATAGTCCAACAGTCCGGCTAAAGGATATAGTCCGGCTGTCCGAGGACCCCCTAATCCAGGACTCCCTCAGTAGCCCCTGAACCAGGCTTCAATGACGATGTGTCCGGCGCGCAGATTGTCTTCGGCATTGCAAGGCGGGTTCCTCCTCCGAATACTCCATAGAAGATTTTGAACACAAGCATAGTGTCCAGCTCTGCAAAATAAATTCCACATACCACCATAGAGAGAATAATATTTCCACAAATCTAATCTGCTGACACATTTGGCAGCATGACATCATACCACGGCCCGGTCATTATTCGAACCGTGTTTCTCAACCAGCTACTGCACACATTGCGAGGCGGTTTTCTTGGCACGCCTTGTCGAAGCAGAGATCATGTCCCCTTATCACGGGATTCTCATCAATACGGGTGTGGGTAACCCAACCGCGCCATCAATTACGGCGCTTGGGGAATAAGCGAGTTTACCAGGTAGGTGGGGAGGCATATAGTTTCCTACGCCCTTATAAAAGGACAGGGATTCCTCTTTTTACCCACGCCATCTTCCTCCTTGCTCATCCATTCTTGCACACTTGAGCTCCAGCACCCAAGTTCGCATTTCCTCCTCAAACCACTCCAAGCATGTCCGGAGTGGGAGGCAAGTGGATGGTCTCCTCCGTTACGGAGGAGCACATCACAAAGCTACGGGGAGCAGGATATCTGGACGCGGATATCGCACACCGGCTGCCAGATGCGGGGCAGATCATCCCTACTCCAGAACCCCATGAGAGGGTGGTTTTCCTTACCCACTTTGTACGCGGATTGGGATTTCCCCTCCACCTGTTTGTCCGCGGGCTCATGTTCTACTATGGGCTAGATTTTCACGATCTGGCCCCCAATTTCATCCTCAACATCTCGGCGTTTGTCGTCGTGTGCGAGCCTTCCTCCGCATTAAGCCCCACTTCGGCCTGTGGCTGAAGACCTTCAATGTTAAACCGAAGGTGGTGGTCAGCCAGCAAGCAGAGTGCGGAGGAGCCATCGTGGGCAAAATGCCTAACGTCACCTGGCTCAAAGGCTCCTATGTGGAGACCATAACGAGATGGTAATCGGGGTGGTTCTACATCACCGAGCCGCGCGACACCAACTGGGTGGCGGCCCCCAAATTTTGACCCGGAATCCCCATGTGGCTCACCTCCTGGAAAGAGAAGGGCCTATCCTGGGGTTCCTCGGTAGAGCTGACCGGACTCCAGACCTGCGTCAAAAACATGATGAGCAAGAAAATCAAGCTCGTCAACGTGGTCCAAGACGTGCTCTTCTGCTTGATCCTCCTGTGTCAAAGACAGGCATTTAATTTGTGGGAGTTTGACCCGACCGAGCACCAAACGCTGCGAGAGCTCTTTGACACGACGCACAAGGATGTCTGGAGGGTACTGTTCAAGGGTGCCGAGGTACCTCCTCCCCTTACCGAGGACCACGGACTAAGCGCAAAGCGTCCTGCCAATCCGGTAAGCCTTTTTACATTTCATGAGATGTTCTTTTACCCAGTATAACTGCGCGCGAGATCTAAGCCTCCACGCCATTTAACAGTACTGGGTAGAGATAGCGGAGCAGATCGATTGTCCGGCTCCCCTGCCCGAAGATCCGGCAGACGCTCTCCTAACGGAGATGCTGGTTCCGGCGCCTTATGGGGTGCCGGAGAAGAAGGCCAAGAAGAAGGCCACAGGGACTAGGAAGGGTCTCTGGTGCAAGGCTATATCGGACTCATCGTCCGAAAACACCGAGGCGCACTCCTCCCACGAAAACGAGGAGGAGGCAGAGGAAAGTTCTCCCCCCCTAGCCGGGAGGGACAAGAAAAGGAAGGCCGCCCCATCCGGGAGGCCGAAGGGTCCAGGAAGGGAAGGACCCTCCTCCCGGACTGCTCCACGACGACCGCCTATAGCGACGATGAGTGGTTGCCCTGGGATAAGCCCTGGCGAAGTCGTGAGTATCCGGATACCATAATAATTCTTGGTACATCTTATTGTACTGTTTCTTATTACACTGCGCGTGATTATGCAGCCCCTCCTGAGCCCACATCGACGTATCTTCGTCGGATGATTCTTTGGGCCCGTCGGACCTGAACAACGATTCACTTCCGACCGCCTCCTCCCCTCGCCCTACGGACAACGTCGAGGTGTTGTCTCAAAGGGCACCGAACCAAGGGGAGGTAGTCCTGGAGGTGCCTCAAGGAGACCTTCCGGACACTGGGCGCAAGGGGAGCAAGACTCCCATGGGCTCCGATGACGGGGGCAGCAAATTCGGCCCCCAGCCGAATAGTGCGCTGGAACCTCCAGTGGTTCCGGACTCTGTCAGACGACCCCTCGCTAAGAGGGGCAAGCCGCGTGTGTCGATGGCCTCTGTCCATCCAGAGGCGTCGGACAACTTGCTGGAAGCGCTTCGCGGCGCTTCTATCGACGAAGAGCACCGCACTATCATGAGTGCGGTGATCAAGAAGGTTCAGTCCGCCAAAAGCAGACTGACTGAAGCCTGTGCCAGCCTCCTAACAGGCTTTGAGGTAAGTTGTCGGCGTTCTGGGAACGGGGGTACCCAGACTTGCCTGCGTGTGGCCTACGGCGTGGCTCAAGGGGTGGCCCAGCACGGCCTGTCTTCATCAACACACGCTCAAGACCCTCGCGAGGGGCCAAGCCTCGCGGGGCGGACGACAGGAAGCCTCTTCAGGCACAGCCTCGTCAGGCTGGCTCACGAGGAGGCGGAGAGATCAAGGCGGGGTACCTCACGAGGTGCCCATGATGCAAGCCATGACGACCAAGGGCGCCAGGCGGGCGCCAGCCCGCGCAGTGTCCTCATTTCCTCTTTGGTGCAAAGGAGGCAAGCGCAGGCGAGAGTATCAAGCAAAGGCAACCATTTCGGTGCAACAAGACCAAGACCAGCCCAACGGCAGGAAGGAAGTCATTGTGGAGCCCAAGCCGGCGTCATCGTCAGAGCCTTTGACAGGCGAGGACCAACTTTAGTCAGGATAAGTGTACTAGATGTTCCCCTTCAAAATGGCCAATTGTTTGGCGCCCTTCCCGCTCAATATTTGGGGAAGAGGCCCAGGGCCTCCGCCTATAAATAGGACTAGCCACCCACATGGTAGAGGCATCTGGATATCGAGGGAAGGATCAATCATCCGGGATCTCGAGGAGAGAGAGAGAGAGAGAGAGAGAAGCGACTGAACTCCCCCTAGCAGTTCATCGCACTAGCCAAGAACAGACCCTCGCGAGGCTGTTCTTACTTGTACTGTCCATCATCAGCCCCAGAGGCAATCCACCACACCACAAACTAGAGTAGGGTATTACACCACAACGGTGGCCCGAACTAGTATAAACCTTGTGTCTCTTGTGTTGCTCTTTGTGTAGTTTAGATCCTTGCGAGGCGACGAGGTGTAGGTAGGTAGGAGGTGCGATCTCCGGGCGCACCCCAGAGTTCGAACCTAGAGGGTCCGCCGGAACCCGAAATCCGACATTTGGCGCGCCAGGTAGGGGTGCGCAGGAATCCGCCTTCCACCGCCCTATTCTTCGTCACCCCTCGCATCCATGTCAGACGCTCGTCGGGCCCGCGCAGAGCGCCGGGCCGCTCTCGCCACTCGCATCGCCCAGACGGCCCCCGTCGGCGGCCGCCCCCGCCGTTCCCCGTTGCCTGCCGTCAACGCCGCCACCAGCCCGGCGGGGAATGAGCAGCAAGCATCGTCGTAACACCCATCCCTGAGGCGAGACGGCCGCACTGCTACTCCTTCGCTCGCCCCAGCTGGTTCTTCGTCCCGCACTCCGCGCTCCCATGGAGGCTCGAGCCACGCTCATCGCGGCGAACGAGCTCCTGTGCTACTGCCCCATCAACGACATCTACGAGGAGTGGCTCGACCGTGTCGCCGAGCTCGTCCGTGCCGCAGGGGGCTCCCCCGTGTCGTCCTTCTCGCTACACCGACCCCGCCTTGCGCAGGCGATGAAGCTCCGGGGGCGCCTCAGCCGCCTCCCCCTCAAGAAGGCGCCTTGGCCCCAAGACGCGTGGCCCCTGGGCGGAACCCGCTCCGTCCGGCACCAGCGCAGCAAGAGCAGAGCTGCCAAGAGGTTCCTCATCCCCAAGAAGCTGCCCGAGTGCTCCCTGCACCGGCCCGTCACGACCGCGCTTCTGCTCCGGCACGTCAAGACCCCACGCTGCTCCCAGCGGCAGCGCCCGGGGACCCGCAAGATCAAGCTCTCCGTAACCCAAGGCCTCCCGTGGCCACTGCAGGCTGCCGCGCCTTCACCGCCGAACTACGCAGCGTCGCGTGGCCCGGCAAGTTCAAGCCAGACTTGCCTCCTCGCTACGACGGCACGGCCGACCCGGCGGAGTTCCTTCAGCTTTACGAGCTGGGCATCGAAGCCGCCAACAGGGACGAAAAGGTCATGGCGAACTGGTTTCCCATGGCGCTCAAGGATGGTGCCCGCACCTGGCTCCTGAACCTGGCTCTTGGCACGATCTCCTCCTAGGACGAGATGCGCACCCGCTTCATCGCCAACTTCCAAGGCACTCACGACCGGCCTCCTGCCATGAGCGACATGCGCCGCATCAAGCAGCAGCCAGGAGATACCCTGCAGAAATACATCCAGCACTTCAACAACGCACACCTCAAGATTTCCAAGGTGACCGAGGAGGCCATCATCTCAGCCTTCTCCGACGGTGTGTGCGACGTCAAGATGAAGGAAGAGCTGGCGATGCATGAAGACCTGTGCACATCCTTGGAGCTGTTCAACTTGGAGACCAAGTGCGCCAGAGCTGAGGAGGTGCGCCTCTCCCTCGTCGAGCTTCCAGCTGCCGATCCAGAAGAGAAGAAGCCTAAGGTCAAGGACGTGAAGCACATGGGGGCTGCCATGCTCGCGGCAGAACCAGACACCAAGCGAGGCAGAGATCAGCCCGAGTCTTCCAAGGGCAGCCGGTACTGTGTGTACCACGACCTCCACACCCACAACACCAACGAATGCCAAGAGCTCAGGGCCGTGCGAGAAGGGAGGATTGGTCGACGCCCCGACCACAGTGATCGAGGCTATGGCCGAGGAGGAGGAAGAAACGCAGGACGCTGTGAAGACCGTGGCCCTTGCCAAGGGTGGCGTGACTGACCTCGCGAGGACCGCTGGCAGGATCAGCCTCGTGAGGGAGGATGGAGGGATCAGCTTCGCGAGGATCGCCCGCAAGGCAACGCAGGCCTCCCTCCTCTGCCACCGCAACCAAGGAGAAACGAAGACCATCATCAGGACGAGGGGGCTGTGGGCTTCCAGGAGCCACGTGCGATTGCTTGCATCCTGGGCGGAGCTCAAGCCCCAGCCTCTCAACGCATCTTCAAGCAGTTCGCCCACAAAGTGAATGCAGTCCTCCCCAAGCTTGAAGCCACACGCCCTCTCAGGTGGTCAGCATGCGCCATCACATTCAGCTCGGCGGATCAGCTCAAGTGCGCAGCCACGGCCGGAGTCCTCCCGATGCTTTGTTCCCCAATCATCAGCAATGTGCAAGTCACCATGACCCTCATCGATGGTGGAGCAGGGCTCAATGTCCTGTCCATCGAGACGTTCAACAATCTCCAAGTGCCTTACAACCAGCTTCAGCCAACCAAGCCCTTCTCCGGAGTCACTGATGGCTCCACAGTTTCGATAGGGCAGGTCCGCCTCCCTGTCACCTTCGGGGCGCGCGACAACTACCGCACCGAGCCCATCGACTTCGACGTCGCCCACATTCGCCTGCCGTACAATGCCATCCTCGGGTACCCGGCTCTGGCCAAGTTCATGGCCGTGACCCATCATGGCTACAATGTCCTCAAGATGCTAGGAAGCGGTGGAGTCATCACAGTGCCTTGCGAAAAGAGAGACGCAGTGTGTTCCCTGGAGCGTGCCTTTCAAGCCGCGTCACCTGAAGACCCAGACCACCAGAGTAGGAGGCTCCCCGAGGCTGCTCCCAAGAAGAAGAAGACATTGCCTGGCCCGACCCCTCGGGAGGCAGGCCCCTCAGGCTCTGCGCCTATTCAGGGGGCACCACCTTCTGTCGCATAGGAAGGCGCGCCCGGCGCCCTCCTCGAGCAAGGCTCGGGGGCTCTCTCCTGGAGGGCCATCGACTTTGCTAGGATCACGAGGGAGGCACTTGGGCACCACTTGGAAGCGTGTTTCAAAGCACGTTTACCTCAGGAAGGAGCGGGGCAAGGAGGGCCAAACCCTCGGGAGTTCATCAGCAAGATCATTCAGGAGCTGTAGGAGTCAAGAGTCATGAGTGGCAGCCGCCGCTTACCCGCCGCAGCTCCCCATCCAGGCAAGGATGGTGGGATGCGCGTCTGCATCGACATACCAGGGCTCAACCGAGCCGCCTCTTAGGAGCGCCTTGTCAGGACCCCGACTCGATGTCACATCGATCTAGCCGGTAACACCTCATATCACTTTGCGGCCTCACGCACGGTATCCCCACGGGTGTCGCCTTACCTTTGCCCGGGACCGTTTGCGCCTTTTGGCTCACGTATATGATAGTGTCGCTAGCATCCATATGATAAGGAGCCCGGGCTGACATGACTAGTCGTAAACCCAAAGTGGCACAGACTTACAGGGACAGGCATCCATGACCCAGCTTCGAACGTGTCGGTCATCAGCAAGTGGGTCCGGGCTGTAGCACTGGGCTAGCAGGACTCCGGTAAACCGGGCTGTAGCGGGCTAACAGGACTCCGGTACTCAAAGCGTGACATTTCCCCGAAGGGACAGACACAGGAACGAAGAAGGACACATGCCGGCCAGCCTAAGTGTTCCAGAGCAGTATCAAGCTACCATGGCTTAGCGGTAACACTAGGAGACATTTCCCGGTAAGAGAGGCTACTAAAGATAAACAACTAGATAGTCAGATCCCACACATACCAAGCATTTCAATCATACACACAATATGCTCGATATGTGCAAATACAACGAAGCATCACAACATGACTCTATGACACAAGTACTTTATTTAAGGCTCAGGGAGCCATACATAACATACACAAAGGTACGGGTCTCACGACCCAACATTCAAGTCATACAGTCATACAAACCAGCAGCGGAAGTAACTTGTCTGAGTACAGACAACTAGTAAAATAAAAGAGGCTTGGAAAGCCTAGCTATACTACATGGTCCTTCACAAGCTCAGGATCACCACCTGGGCCTTTAGCCTACTCGTTGATGTCAACGTCTACATAGAACCCATCAGAAGGGGTTGCAGTGTCTTCTGTAAAAATGTAAACTATAGCAACATGAGTACAAAGGTACTCAGCAAGACTTACATCAGATCCTACATACATGCATATTATCAAGAAGGGTTGGTGGAGTTATTGCAGCAAGCCAGCTTTGACTCTTGGCTAGACTATCCTACGATACTCCAACTTGAAATGGTTTTGCGCACACGAGTCCACTACTCACCAATTCAATACACTACCGAGGATCCGCCTCCGTCTTCCTACGGAAGAGCCATCCTCGGCACTCACACTTATCTTGAGGCTTTTAGTAGTTTCCATTTACTTGTCTATGAACTGTATAGGCAACCAAGTAGTCCTTTACCGCGGACGCGGCTATTCGAATAGATCATGATAACCCTGCAGGGGTGTACTTCTTCATACATGTTTCCACCACTTAGCGTCTGCACACGACATGTGCTCGGCAGACTTCAAGCGAAAGCCGACGTGGGTGTAGACCACGACCTACCTAAACACTTAAGCCTCCAGTCCAGGTTTATCGCCTATCCAGGTTCCATCCGCAGGGAGTCCGGCCGAGGTTTCCCATACGGCCCCGAACGATGTGAACAGGGTTCCCGAGATACCTAACGGGTATTCGGTACACCGTGCCACGTACCTACCGCATCACAGCCCACCCCTACGGTCAGCGCTGTCCACGACCTCCAGTAGGCTACAAACACCAGAAACTACTTGCAACTCCTGGACAGAGAGCTAGGGTGAATAAGAAGTCGAGCGGGGTCATATTTCAGGGCCCAATGCATGGTAGTAGCTGTATCTTAAATCACACATACAGATCTCAGTGCTTAAGGTCGGCTTCAATGAAACAACCCACCATGTACTCCTACATGGCCTCTCATCGATACCTTTACCAAATCGTGTTCACCACACCACTCTCATTACCGACATAATCATTTCACTCTAGCCCATCACCCAGATGAACCAGACCTGACACGACTCTAAGCATAGCAGGCATAGCAAGGTAGGAACAACACATACATATGGCTCATACAACTCCTACACATGCTAGTGGGTTTCATCTAGTTACTGTGGCAATGACAGGTCATGCAGAGGAAATGGGTTCAACTACCGTAGCACACAGCAGTTTGAAACGCATTGTCTTAATGCAGTAAAAGAGAGCAGGAGCGAGAACATGGGATTGTATCGATATGATCAAATGGTTGGTTGCTTGCCTGATGGTTCGATGCACTGATACGGTTCTTCGTTAGGGTAATCACGGTACTCCTCGGAGGCAGAACCTGTCGCAAAGGACACCGATACACAACCATCACCAAACAATGTGCAACAATATGATGCATGCATGAAACGTGGCAATATGAGTGTGTTGGGCTAATGCAACTAAAACCAGAAGGGTTTGAACAAATTTGAATCAAAGATTCAAATTTCAAACTCAAACATGGCCTTTTAAAGTGCTTTTCCTTGTTCTGCTTTAAACATCAATTTAACTTGTTTGATCATGCATGAAAATAGTACAGATGGATAGATTGGATTTTTCTGATCATTTTTCATATATAATTTGTCTGATTTGGAGTTACAGAATAAAAGTTATGAATTTTTGAAGTTTAAATAATATTCTGGAATTTCCTGATTTAATTAAATCCAGAAATATATATATTGCGCCAGCATGACGTCAGCATGACGTCAGTGGTCAACTGCGGCTGGCTGGGGTCAAACCTGACGTGTGGGGTCCACACGTCAGTGACAGGGGGGTTTAACAGGGTTAGTTTAATTCTAATTAAGAATTAGTGGCGCTGGGGCCCACTGGTCAGTGTCAGGGGGGTTAATTAAGCGGTGATTAACACTAATCTAACCACCTGGCCGACGGGGCCCACGCGTCAGTGACTCTGGGGGGGTCAAACCCCAGGTCGAACAGGTCAAACCCACCGGCGACATGACGCCGGCGAGGCCCGAGACGGCGGCGCGATACGGAAACGCGCTGCAGGGCACGGGCGAGGCCGTGCTTGGGCTCGTTGGAGAGCCCTTGCTCCCGCGCGTCGAACGGTGGTGGTGGCCGTGCCTGTGGTGGCCGGTACCGACGACGGCGAGCTCGTGAGCGGCGGCCGGAGTTCGGGTGCGGTCGGGATCGGTGCTGCTGCTCGCAAGCGAGGGAGCTGAGGCGCTGGAGGGGCTCTACGGGTCGCGGCAAGCACAACGGGTGCACGCCCGTGACCAAATGGTCACCGGGGCTTCGCCGGCGACGAGCCCGTGCGGCGGAGCGTCTCGGCTCCGGTAGAGGGGCGGCTAGAGCTCGAAATCGAACATGGGGTTAGGGGGAAACGAAGCAGGGGCTCACGGGGATCATGCAGGGAGGGTCAGCGAGCTCGGGGAAGCACGAACGGCGGCGAATCGACGGCGACCATCGGCGGCGGTCGAGGACGAAGACGATGGCGTGGAGGCGATGCAGAGCTTCCCGAGGGGCTTGGCTTGGTGGGGAGGAAGAGGGGGTCGCGGCGGAGCTCCTGAGCTCAGCGGAGGGGCGAGGGGTGGCCGGTGACGGCTGCTATGGCGAACGGCGGCGATGGTGGCGTTCGGACACGGGAGAGAGAGAGCGAGGGAGAGGAGGAGAAGAACCGAGGGAGAGTGAGAGAGAGCAGGGGGAGGGCGTGGCGTCGTTCCAGGCCATCCAGACGAGGAGGGGAGGGGCAGGCAGGCAGGCGAGCTGGTGGCGTGGCGCGGTGGCGCGCGCGCGCCGGGCACACTCCCCTACCTCTGTCGAGGACGAAGACGACAGAGGAGGGAGACGGGCTGGGCCAGCCAGCTGGCTGGGCCAGAGGTGCCAGGTAAGAGGCCCAGGTAAGGTTTCCCTCCTTTATTTATTTCTTTTTTCTAATTTCTGACATTTGTTTTGATTTAAATAAAATATTAAATCATTTTATAACCTTATGCCAATTTTTGCAGGAGCTAGATATATTATTCCAGAGCTCCCCAACAGATGGCATAATTTTTGGACATATATTAATATATATAACTAATATATTTCCAATGCAAATATTTATGCATTAATTCCAAATGCCCAAAATAAATACTTATGAGCTCTTAAAAATATTGGTTTGATTTTTATCTCTGTCCAATATTTTCAGAGAGCAACATGAGCATTTTCTTGGACCCTTTTGGAGAATTTTTTTATTTGGGTCATTTTCAAAAATGATTCTGAGGGTTTCACAAATCCCCATTTCAAAATTAAATGAAATTTTAAACATGATGCACACACTCTGATGCATGACTAGCTAGGGTGTGACAACTCACCCCCACTCAAAAGAATCTCGTCCCGAGATTTGGGTTCCTCCGGGAAGAAGGCGGGATACTCGAGTCGAAGACGATCCTCCCTTTCCCAAGTTGCTTCATCCTCAGAATGGTGCGACCATTGGACTTTGAGAAACTTGATATTATGACGTCGGGTGGTACGTTCGGCCTGATCGAGGATACGAATGGGGTACTCTCGATATGTAAGATTATCTTGGAGATCAAGTGTTTCGTGGTCCACTCCACGGATAGGATCCAAGAAGCAACGCCTGAGTTGAGAAACGTGGAAGACATCGTGGACTCTGGAGAGGTGCGGAGGTAGTTCCAACTGGTAGGCAACTTCTCCTCGTTTGGCGAGAATGCGAAAAGGTCCAATGTAACGAGGAGCCAATTTGCCTTTGATACCGAAACGATGGGTTCCCTTCAGAGGGGTGACCCGAAGATAAGCCTTCTCATCAACCTCGAAAGTCATGGCCTTATGTTTTCGGTCATATTGACTCTTTTGACGAGATTGGGCTGTTTTCAACTTTTCACGAATGATACGAACTTGTTCTTCTGCTTCCTGAATCATATCTGGGCCAAAGAATTGTCTTTCCCCGGTCTCTGACCAGTTAAGGGGTGTTCGACACCGTCGTCCATAGAGAACTTCAAAAGGGGCTTTACCCAAGCTAGATTGATAGTTGTTGTTGTAAGCGAATTCGGCAAATGGAAGGCACTTCTCCCAGTCCATTCCGAATGAGATAACAGAGGCTCGAAGCATGTCTTCTAGAATCTGGTTGACGCGTTCCACTTGACCACTCGACTGAGGGTGGAAAGCGGTGCTAAAGGAGAGACGGGTTCCCATAGCATTTTGGAAACTTTCCCAAAATCGAGAGGTGAAAAGGCTTCCTCGATCCGAGTTAATTTCCAAAGGGACACCATGGAGGGACACTATTCGGGAGATGTATAAGTCTGCCAGCTGACTAGCGGTTATACTCTCACGAACAGGTAAGAAATGGGCTACTTTGGAAAGACGATCGACAACGACGATAATAGCATTATTCCCTCTCTTGGTCCTGGGAAAACCGGTAATGAAATCCATACCAATTTTATCCCATTTCCATTCAGGAATAGCTAAGGGTTGAAGGGTGCCAGCAGGCCGTTGGTGCTCTGCTTTTACACGACGACAGACGTCGCAATTTGCAATATACTGAGCAATCTCTCTCTTCATCCTAGTCCACCAGAACCTCTGGCGTAGGTCCTGATACATCTTAGTACTACCGGGATGAATGGAGAGAGGAGATTCATGAGCTTCCTTAAGGATCAATCGCCTCAGGTTTCGCACTTTGGGAACCACTAGTCGATTCCCGAAGTATACGACCCCTTGATCATTAATGGAGAAGCAATTCGCAATTCCTTTCTGAATGTTTCTCTTGATGCGGAAGATTCCCGGATCTACCTTCTGTGCTTTGATAATCTGATCCGTAAGGGTAGGTTTTGCCACCAAGGTGGAAAGAAAACCTTGAGGAACAATGTGAAGGTTAAGCTTCCGAAATTCCTCATGGAGAAGCGGTTGACTTTGTTGTAACATCAGGTTGTTACAATAAGATTTACGACTTAGCACATCAGCCATGACGTTGGCTTTCCCTGGGGTGTAGGTTATTCCTAAGTCGAAGTCTGTGATTAACTCAACCCAACGTCTTTGCCTGAGATTCAGATCCGGTTGGGTGAAAATGTACTTCAGACTTTGGTGATCAGTGAATATTTCGCAATGATTACCGAGGAGGTAATGTCGCCAAGTCTTAAGTGCATAGACTACGGCTGCAAGCTCTAGATCATGAGTAGGATAATTCTCCTCATGTGGGTGCAATTGCCGTGAAGCGTAGGCAATTACGTGTCGATCTTGCATGAGAATGCAACCTAGTCCTTGTCGCGAGGCGTCGCAGTAGATAACAAAGTCCTTGGAGAAGTCTGGCGGTACCAGTACGGGAGCAGAAGTCAGGCGTCTTTTCAGTTCCTGAAAGCTGTGCTCACATTCTGGAGTCCACTCGAACTTCTTATCTTTCTTGAGGAGTTCGGTTAGAGGTTTAGCAACCTTGGAGAAGTTCTCGACAAAGCGACGACAATAGCTCGCTAAGCCTAGAAAACTCCGAACTTGCTTGACCGATTCAGGTGGAGTCCAATTAAGGACGGCTTGAACTCGCTCAGGGTTAACAGCAATACCTTTACCAGATATTACATGACCCAGATAGGTCACTTCTGACAACCAGAATTCACATTTAGAAAATTTGGCATAAAGGCGATGCTCTTGAAGTTTCTTCAACACTAGCCTTAAATGTTCGGCATGTTCTTCCTCGTTCTTGGAGTAGATGAGTATATCATCGAGATAAACTACGACGAATTTATCCAAATACTCCATGAAGATTGAGTTCATTAACCGAGAAAAGGTGGCTGGAGCGTTGGTTAATCCGAAGGACATGACGGTGTACTCGTATTGGCCATAACGAGTAACAAAGGCCGTTTTAGGAATGTCCCCATTTCTGATTTTGATTTGATGGTAGCCCAACCTCAAATCCATCTTGGAGAAGACTGAGGATCCAGCGAGCTGATCATACAGGTCGTTGATCCTGGGGAGCGGATATTTGTTCTTGATTGTGACCAAATTGACAGGTCGGTAATCTACAACCATCCGGTCCGTACCATCCTTCTTCTTGACGAATAGGACGGGACAAGCCCACGGAGATGAGCTAGGTCGGATGAAACCCTTTTTCAAGGACTCATCGAGTTGTTTCTTAAGCTCGGCTAGTTCTAGGGGTGCCATCTTATAGGGTCTTCTAGCAATCGGAACGGTTCCTGGGATGAGGTCTATTACGAACTCAACATCCCTGTCAGGTGGAACACCTGGCAATTCCTCTGGGAAGACATCCGGGAAGTCACGGACTACCGGAACGTCCTCAAGGTCTGGCAAAGGGCTGGCGTTAAGAGAATATAATTGTCGCTTGGCTATTCGGGTCAAGACATTGACTATCTTCCCCGAAGGATGAGTGAGTTGAACAGTCCTAGAGAAGCAATCAATTTGGGCATGATGAGCCGACATCCAGTCCATACCCAGAATGATATTAATATCTGAAGATTTAAGAGCTATCAACGATGCAAGAAAAACAAGTCTGTCGACTTGGATTTCATTTCCATGACCTACTCTAGAAGTTTACCATTTGGATCCCGGAGTTTGAATTACCATAGAGGTTGGCATATCACTGAATGCGACGTTATGCAAACGAGCATAATTTTCGGATATAAAAGAATGAGAGGCTCCTGTATCAAAAAGAACAGATGCCGGGTGGCAATTAACAAGAAGCGTACCGAGAACGACGTTGGGATCCTCTTGAGCTTCTTCGGCAGAGATACAGTTGACATGGCCACGTGAAGCGGTGACCGGCTTGGCGTGGAACACTTTCCCTGTCGGCTTGCCACGGCCAACAGCTTTAGCAGACTGGTTGGGGTTGGTCTGGGGACACTCACGCATATAGTGGCCAGATTCCCCACACTTGAAACAAGTCACGGAACTGGTACGTGGAGGAGCATTATTGGTTGGACCCCCATAGGGCTTGGCTGGTGCAGACTGTTGAACGGGGCGAGGCGCCTGGAAGGATGGCCTCGGTGTGAACCTGGGTGGCAGGGCGGTGTTGGGCACCCACACGCGGCGCTTCTGAGGACCAGCACCGGATGAGGAACCCATGTCACGGCCATGCTTGCGTGTTGCGTCATAGTCAGTCTGACCAGTTTCAGCACTGATGGCTTTGTTGACAAGTTTCTGAAAAGATGTGCACTCATGCAGACGGAGGTCACGGCGAAGCTCAGGACTAAGGCCCTTACGGAACCTTGCTTGCTTCTTGGCATCAGTAGACACTTCCTCAGTTGCATATCGTGCGAGATTACCAAACTCCCTGCTGTAAGCATCCACAAAAAGTCGGCCTTGGGTGAAACTGCAAAATTCCTCACGTTTACGGTCCATGAGACCCTCCGGAATGTGATGTTCACGGAAAGCCTCACTGAATTCAGCCCAAGTAGTGACATGGCCCGCTGGGCGCATAGCTCCATAATTCTCCCACCATAGACTGGCGGGGCCTTCAAGATGATATGCAGCAAAGGTGACCTTGTCAGCCTCCGCTACCAGCGTGGAACGCAGTTTGTGAGAGATACTGCGAAGCTAGTCATCAGCGTCGAGAGGCTCGATGGAGTGGTGGAACGTGGGTGGATGTAATTTGATAAAATCACTGAGTGACACCACGTTAGTCCTCTGATGGTGTGCCGTGTTCTGTTCAATACGCTCCAACAAACGGTTGGTCTCCCGCTTGTTTCTCTCAGCTTCCATCATAACCTCGGCTAGGGAAGGAGGATGAGGCAGATTTGCATCCCTGACTTCACTGCCTTCGGCCTGCTCTTGAGGAGTAGGGTTAGTGCGCGTGTTGACCATCCTAGGTAAACAAGACAATGATTTAGTCAGGATGATAAAATTCCGACATAGGATACAAGATGTAAGGAATAACTCGGAATGCAAGATGATCATCCGTATGACATGGTAGATACAGAAACTGCTTCTTTTATTCCATCGTCATACACACCATACAGGATTTAGTACAAGACCAAACACAGTACTATTACGGTGAAAAGAGGATTACATCTCATCGGAGGCATCCCAAGCTCCTATACATTATTTTTCTACACCTCCGGAAAGAGTACAAACTAGGTCATATCCCGCGAGTCACGCAGGACGATAGACGACACAGCTAGTGCGAACTAGTGATACTACCACTAACTCAGACTGATCCGTAGTAGTCCTCGTAGAAGTCACCTCCATAGCCTGGAAGCTCAACATGATCATCCGGAAACAGACGATCTCGCGGAGCTTGTGGACCATAGGGGCTAGGATGAGGCCTTGGACCAACAGACGGTGGCCTGCGGGGACCGCGAGGTGGGGTGATGCCTCCTACATCACGCCATCCCATCACGTCTGGCAGAGCAGATCTCACAGGATAGAGATCGCGCATATCTGAATATCCAGCTTGCACCGCCGGTGCGAACCGAGTCAATGTGGCCCAGTGGTCAGCACGGGTATTGAAGAGCTCTAACCTTAAGGCCCGGTTTTCACGGTCCTTATCCTCGAGCATCTCAGCAGTGGTGCGAGTCCGTGAATCCTCCTGAGTGGGGTCAGCATAGATAGCCTGGAGATACCCTTGTGCTCCCGGAAGTGATCCTGGCATATACCGGAAATCAGAGTCCCGAAATAGTCCAGATCTGACTCGCGTGATGGTCATCATAGAGTAGGCGGCGTCCTGCACAGCCATCTCAATAGTAACCCCGAGTCCATAGGAGCAGTGAAGGGGCTCGGTGGATCCAGGATAAGATGGAAATATCCTGACAGTGCAGAGATACTGGCTTTGATTGAAGTCCCGAAATTGCTCTTCGGCCGTGTACTCAGGATACCAGCGGTATCCAGCCTCAGTCATTACCCTGACCAACTTGGCAGTATGGCCGGGTACATCTAGGCATCGAGTCAGGCGAACCACTTGATTGAGGTCGCGAGTGGCCATCTGAAAGCACAATCATAATGCAAAGGCATTAGAATTTCTAGCAAAATTTCGGCAGCATAACAACTGTAAATGCTCAAGAAGGATTTTGAGACATTTGACAAAGGATTTTGTACACACTCAACATCATCATATCAAAGTTCTGAGACCATCCTAGCAACATAATATGGTAGAAGAACTGAACTAGGCTTGTATCCATCATACCTATAAGGTACTACTGATTAGTAACGCGTGATCCTGATAGAGAGAATAGATCCTAATTCCTTAACCCCCGGTGGAAGAATAGACTGACTCAGATCAGAATGTCATAAGATAAAGGAGTAAAAAGAGCCTTACGTTCCAACCCACAAACAATTCCCCTACATATAACTAAAGGATTTCTAGACTCAACATCGACCAGTTTGGCTTGGAGAACCTACAGGCAGTCCGGCTCTGATGCCAACGCTGTCAGGACCCCGACTCGATGTCACATCGATCTAGCCGGTAACACCTCATATCACTTTGCGGCCTCACGCACGGTATCCCCACGGGTGTCGCCTTACCTTTGCCCGGGACCGTTTGCGCCTTTTGGCTCACGTATATGATAGTGTCGCTAGCATCCATATGATAAGGAGCCCGGGCTGACATGACTAGTCGTAAACCCAAAGTGGCACAGACTTACAGGGACAGGCATCCATGACCCAGCTTCGAACGTGTCGGTCATCAGCAAGTGGGTCCGGGCTGTAGCACTGGGCTAGCAGGACTCCGGTAAACCGGGCTGTAGCGGGCTAATAGGACTCCGGTACTCAAAGCGTGACATTTCCCCGAAGGGACAGACACATGAACAAAGAAGGACACATGCCGGCCAGCCTAAGTGTTCCAGAGCAGTAGCAAGCTACCATGGCTCAGCGGTAACACTAGGAGACATTTCCCGGTAAGAGAGGCTACTAAAGATAAACAACTAGATAGTCAGATCCCACACATACCAAGCATTTCAATCATACACACAATATGCTCGATATGTGCAAATACAACGAAGCATCACAACATGACTCTATGACACAAGTACTTTATTTAAGGCTCAGGGAGCCATACATAACATACACAAAGGTACGGGTCTCACGACCCAACATTCAAGTCATACAGTCATACAAACCAGCAGCGGAAGTAACTTGTCTGAGTACAGACAACTAGTAAAATAAAAGAGGCTTGGAAAGCCTAGCTATACTACATGGTCCTTCACAAGCTCAGGATCACCACCTGGGCCTTTAGCCTACTCGTTGATGTCAACGTCTACATAGAACCCATCAGAAGGGGTTGCAGCGTCTTCTGTAAAAATGTAAACTATAGCAACATGAGTACAAAGGTACTCAGCAAGACTTACATCAGATCCTACATACATGCATATTATCAAGAAGGGTTGGTGGAGTTATTGCAGCAAGCCAGCTTTGACTCTTGGCTAGACTATCCTACGATACTCCAACCTGAAATGGTTTTGCGCACACGAGTCCACTACTCACCAATTCAATACACTACCGAGGATCCGCCTCCGTCTTCCTACGGAAGAGCCATCCTCGGCACTCACACTTATCTTGAGGCTTTTAGTAGTTTCCATTTACTTGTCTATGAACTGTATAGGCAACCAAGTAGTCCTTTACCGCGGACGCGGCTATTCGAATAGATCATGATAACCCTGCAGGGGTGTACTTCTTCATACATGTTTCCACCACTTAGCGTCTGCACACGACATGTGCTCGGCAGACTTCAAGCGAAAGCCGACGTGGGTGTAGACCACGACCTACCTAAACACTTAAGCCTCTAGTCCAGGTTTATCGCCTATTCAGGTTCCATCCGCAGGGAGTCCGGCCGAGGTTTCCCATACGGCCCCGAACGATGTGAACAGGGTTCCCGAGATACCTAACGGGTATTCAGTACACCCGGCCACGTACCTACCGCATCACAGCCCACCCCTACGGTCAGCGCTGTCCACGGCCTCCAGTAGGCTACAAACACCAGAAACTACTTGCAACTCCTGGACAGAGAGCTAGGGTGAATAAGAAGTCGAGCGGGGTCATATTTCAGGGCCCAATGCATGGTAGTAGCTGTATCTTAAATCACACATACAGATCTCAGTGCTTAAGGTCGGCTTCAATGAAACAACCCACCATGTACTCCTACATGGCCTCTCATCGATACCTTTACCAAATCGTGTTCACCACACCACTCTCACTACCGACATAATCATTTCACTCTAGCCATCACCCAGATGAACCAGACCTGACACGACTCTAAGCATAGCAGGCATAGCAAGGTAGGAACAACACATACATATGGCTCAATCAACTCCTACACATGCTAGTGGGTTTCATCTAGTTACTGTGGCAATGACAGGTCATGCAGAGGAAATGGGTTCAACTACCATAGCACACAGCAGTTTGAAACGCGTTGTCTTAATGCAGTAAAAGAGAGCAGGAGCGAGAACATGGGATTGTATCGATATGATCAAATGGTTGGTTGCTTGCCTGATGGTTCGATGCACTGATACGGTTCTTCGTTAGGGTAATCACGGTACTCCTCGGAGGCAGAACCTGTCGCAAAGGACACCGATACACAACCATCACCAAACAATGTGCAACAATATGATGCATGCATGAAACGTGGCAATATGAGTGTGTTGGGCTAATGCAACTAAAACCAGAAGGGTTTGAACAAATTTGAATCAAAGATTCAAATTTCAAACTCAAACATGGCCTTTTAAAGTGCTTTTCCTTGTTCTGCTTTAAACATCAATTTAACTTGTTTGATCATGCATGAAAATAGTACAGATGGATAGATTGGATTTTTCTGATCATTTTTCATATATAATTTGTCTGATTTGGAGTTACAGAATAAAAGTTATGAATTTTTGAAGTTTAAATAATATTCTGGAATTTCCTGATTTAATTAAATCCAGAAATATATATATTGCGCCAGCATGACGTCAGCATGACGTCAGTGGTCAACTGCGGCTGGCTGGGGTCAAACCTGACGTGTGGGGTCCACACGTCAGTGACAGGGGGGTTTAACAGGGTTAGTTTAATTCTAATTAAGAATTAGTGGCGCTGGGCCCACTGGTCAGTGTCAGGGGGGGTTAATTAAGCGGTGATTAACACTAATCTAACCACCTGGCCGATGGGGCCCACGCGTCAGTGACTCTGGGGGGGTCAAACCCCAGGTCGAACAGGTCAAACCCACCGGCGACATGACGCCGGCGAGGCCCGAGACGGCGGCGCGATACGGAAACGCGCTGCAGGGCACGGGCGAGGCCGTGCTTGGGCTCGTTGGAGAGCCCTTGCTCCCGCGCGTCGAATGGTGGTGGTGGTCGTGCCTGTGGTGGCCGGTACCGACGACGGCGAGCTCGTGAGCGGCGGCCGGAGTTCGGGTGCGGTCGGGATCGGTGCTGCTGCTCGCAAGCGAGGGAGCTGAGGCGCTGGAGGGGCTCTACGGGTCGCGGCAAGCACAACGGGTGCACGCCCGTAACCAAATGGTCACCGGGGCTTCGCCGGCGACGAGCCCGTGCGGCGGAGCGTCTCGGCTCCGGTAGAGGGGCGGCTAGAGCTCGAAATCGAACATGGGGTTAGGGGGAAACGAAGCAGGGGCTCACGGGGATCATGCAGGGAGGGTCAGCGAGCTCGGGGAAGCACGAACGGCGGCGAATCGACGGCGACCATCGGCGGCGGTCGAGGACGAAGATGATGGCGTGGAGGCGATGCAGAGCTTCCCGAGGGGCTTGGCTTGGTGGGGAGGAAGAGGGGGTCACGGCGGAGCTCCTGAGCTCAGCGGAGGGGCTAGGGGTGGCCGGTGACGGCTGCTATGGCGAACGGCGGCGATGGTGGCATTCGGACACGGGAGAGAGAGAGCGAGGGAGAGGAGGAGAAGAACCGAGGGAGAGTGAGAGAGAGCAGGGGGAGGGCGTGGCGTCGTTCCAGGCCATCCAGACGAGGAGGGGAGGGGCAGGCAGGCAGGCGAGCTGGTGGCGTGGCGCGGTGGCGCGCGCGCGCGCCGGGCACACTCCCCTCCCTCTGTCGAGGACGAAGACGACAGAGGAGGGAGACGGGCTGGGCCGGCCAGCTGGCTGGGCCAGAGGCGCCAGGTAAGAGGCCCAGGTAAGGTTTCCCTCCTTTATTTATTTCTATTTTCTAATTTCTGACATTTGTTTTGATTTAAATAAAATATTAAATCATTTTATAACCTTATGCCAATTTTTGCAGGAGCTAGATATATTATTCCAGAGCTCCCCAACAGATGGCATAATTTTTGGACATATATTAATATATATAACTAATATATTTCCAATGCAAATATTTATGCATTAATTCCAAATGCCCAAAATAAATACTTATGAGCTCTTAAAAATATTGGTTTGATTTTTATCTCTGTCCAATATTTTCAGAGAGCAACATGAGCATTTTCTTGGACCCTTTTGGAGAATTTTTTTATTTGGGTCATTTTCAAAAATGATTCTGAGGGTTTCACAAATCCCCATTTCAAAATTAAATGAAATTTTAAACATGATGCACACACTCTGATGCATGACTAGCTAGGGTGTGACACGCCTCTGGCCTTCACATGTGGGGCGCTGTGAAGGTCCACCCCATAGCTACATTCGCATGCCTTACAGCTTGCTGAACGCGGCCGCCACGCGCCAGCGCCTCATGAGGAGCATCTTGGAGGCTCAAGTGGCCAGGCGTTTCGCAGTCCTGACGGAGATGGAGATTGTCCGCGAGGAGCCACCAGCGCCTCCGGAGCCTCCCGAGGCCCCTGGGCCTGGGGGCTCGTGAGGATTGGCTTCCACAGCGCATGGCGTCCGCTACCTCAACACCCCTTCGTCCTCAACGTTACCAGGTGACATCCTTCAAGTTTCATTTTCAGCTGGGAGCGCCCACCAGGGCTGCATCATTCCCAGGCCGCGTGGGTCCGGCCCTGCAGCGTGTATCCCTTTTGCTTCATGTTCCTAGCTTACTTCATTGGGGGCGCCCCTCGGGCTGCATCATCCCCAAGCCACTCGGGTCAGACCCAGTGGCATGTATCCCTCTTGCGTTTATTCGGGTTGTGCGTTTGACCCATCATGATTGTTATTTGGTGCCTGTCCACGGCACCCCTCTTCTGCCATGTCGGCTGCTTGCACGTTAAAGGGGGGGTACCTGAGCATCGCGACTCATGGGCTCCTACTGGCTCTCCAGCCCTCACCCTGTGGTATTGTCCACGGCATCGCGACCTGGCATACCAGCGATGGCTGAGCCCCGCTCGAGGGCCGGGACCCGAGGACGTAGAGCATCGACATCTAACCAAATTACAGGAACACATCACAAGTTAAGGCCCAGTGCCAGGCGCAACCTGCTTTGAGGTAGGGCCCCATGAGTCCCGTGCTGGCTCACGGGTGCCCAGATACACCTCGTCAGGCCCTACCGTGCCAGCCACGTGTCAGGGCGGGGCTGTACATGCCCCGGGGGCTCCTCCCAAAGGGAAGCCCCCTCCCACGCACCAGTGGAAGCACCATGCTCTGCGCTGGCTGACGACACTGCCGAGGAGCGGCTATGCCCGTACACATACGGAAGCGCTATGCTCCGTGCTGGTGATAAACAACCGAGGGTGGCCCCCAGCCGCATCAACCTCAGGGAGCCCAGAGCTCAATGTCTGGCCTCATCATAACGCCTCCCCTCGGGAGTGCCGCGCGAGGGGGCTGGGCACGGGGGCTACGCCAGGGTCACGCCCAGGCGCATGCCACCCAGTCAGGCCCCTCGGGCCTGGTTCGTCACACGTCTCTCCCCGAGCGGAGCCAAGGTACGAAGGCCGTTTGAACGTCAAGGGGGACTCCTGACGACTCAGGAGCCTAACTGATCACGTAGCCCCTCACCCCTTAGTTCCGAAAGGCTAACGGCGGTTGAGGTATGCGCGGGGCCGGGCCCTTGCCGACGTAGAATGGTAAATTCACCCATACATCTCACCTCCCTACTTGCTGTTCGTGCGCCAAGGGGGGCTCCTGAGCATCGCGACTCAGGAGCCTAACTTGTCACGTAGCCCCTCACTCCTTGGTCCCGTCCTGGTTTCCGGTCGGGGCTAACAGCGGCTGTGGTATGCGCGGGGCCGGGCTCTGCCGACGTAGAACATAAGCAAGTAGGAAGGAAAAGCGCAAATCTCAAGGAATTCAAAAGCAAATATTATAGTCCATAATTGTTTTCACGACATCAAACGCAAGTTTAAACACCTCCACGAGGCATGATGCATGTCACAGGAGTCGAAGGCAGGACAGGAGCCAAGAAGGAGTCACTTGCTGGCAGCATCGTCGCTGGCGGCGGAGCTGCGCTGGGCAGGTTCGCCTCGTGAAGCCTCAGGATCGGCAGCGCTTCGCTTCGGCTTGGTGCTGAAGGCCCGGAACTTTGCCAGCAGAGCCTCCGCTCGACTCTTCACGGCCTCAGCAGCAGTAGCGGCAAGCTCGCCACTCACAGGCTCCAGCAGGCTGTTTAGATTGACGTGGGTGAAGACGTGCGTCAGCCCTGCAGAAGATAGGACGCGCGCCTCGGCCTCAGCCGTGGGGCCGAGGCCAAGGGTGACATCTTCAAGAGCGTGAACCAGGAAGGGAAGCAGCTTGGCGGGGGCCGTCCTCGGCGCCGCCAGCGTGCTTTCCAGGCCGCTGTCATAAAGTGACCTCAGCAAGGTGCGGGCCTTCACCTCCAGCTTTGCGAAGGCCATGTGGTCCTTGGCCAGGACCCGCGCCTTGTCGTCCAGCTCGACCCTCTTCGCCTCCAACTCCTGCTCCAGCGCATCCAAGCGGCTATGGCGCTCATCAAGCTTGGCTTCCCGGTCCTTGGTGTCTGCCTTGCGAGCCTTCATGTCCTCCTCCTTCTCCTGGCGGACGCGGGCCTCCTCAGCAAGCTGGTCACGCAGGCCCTGCAACTCGCTCTCCAGCACCTTGCAGCGACCTCGGACATCGGCAGCCTCCCCCAAGGCGGCGTCGCGAGCGGCCTTTGCCTCGAGGACGGCCTGCTTC
The DNA here is from genome assembly GCF_002162155.2 of Triticum dicoccoides. NCBI lineage: Eukaryota > Viridiplantae > Streptophyta > Magnoliopsida > Poales > Poaceae > Triticum > Triticum dicoccoides. Next base: position 582,806,186 of record NC_041385.1, read on the forward strand.
TCCTCGTCACAAGCCGTCGTGGCCTGAACCAGCGCCGCTCGTATCGAAGCATCAGAGCAAACCCAGCCGGAGGCCAGCTCCAGACGTCCGGCCACCAAGCGAGGGTCAGCACCCAGAAGATCTTGCCGCAGCCGGTCTAGTTCAGCAGCAGCACGATCCAGGACAGTAGGAGGAGTCAAAGAAACGGCAGTTAGCAGAGTAGGAGGAGAGGACGGCGGCGTAATCACAGCACCATGAGTCGGGGCCTTCTGCGCCCCGGCGACTGTGGCAGTGGCATCAGGCAGAGGTACCTCGGGAGTCGCTTGGGCCATGGGGGCTGAGCTCGCTCCAGCTAGCCCCGTCAGGCCTCGCGAGGATGACCGGGAAGGAGAGGCCTGTGCCTTGCCGCCCCCTTCTTCTGCGGATGGAGGCGCTGCCCCGGGCGAAGCCTCAGGAGCCCCCTTCAGCTTCTTCGCCGCAGGCGCTAGCCTAGCCAAGGGATACGAATATCAAGCCTCAACGACAAAGCAAGAAGCGAAACAAGAATCAAGCACATACTGGTCATCGCTCGCGGGCTCGAGCAACCTCCGGCCGTACTTGAAGAACGAGAGCTGGCTGCAGGGGTCAGCCTCAAGAGGCTCGGGAGCAGGAGACGCGTCCGCAGATCGCTTCGGAGCCGGGGCAGACCCGCAGGGAACCAGCCCCGTCCTGTCCTTCTTCGGGATCAGGGGCGAGCTCTCACCCCGCTCGTCGCCATCCTCGTTGTCGTCCGGCAGGAGACGGAGAGTGCGGGACCTGCACGGGGGAGAGGCGTTCTCGACTCCCCGTCTGTCGCCTCAGAGTCGGTCCCCTCTTCCAGCTCCTCTTCTTCCTCCTCTTCGCTGGAATCGCCGGAGGACATGTTCACTGTCAGCAGGGCCGCCGGGTCCTCGGGAACCTCCGTGAGCATAGGCCCGTCCCCTTTGAAAGCGGGCATGGATTCCACCACCTGCTCCCAATCATCTCAAAGGAACAGGGGCACAGGGGCGCCCTCCAGCCTCGCCACGTCTCCCCCGACAAAAGACTTGAGGACTACGGCCAAATCTTCGTCGGCCAGGGCTACGGGGCTCGGGCGAGGCCTCCACAGCGGAAGCGAGTATTGCCGAAGCGGGGCCACCCGATGCTCCAGGAACTCCCTCAGGAGCGACGCCCCGGTCAGCTTCGCCATCGCCATGTTGCCTGGCCACAGGTCCGCGTTCATCTTCTCCAGCACCAGCCTCGCACGGGGGTCCACGAGCTCCACGTGAGACCAAGCGTCGATGGACGTGGGCTGCTCCATGGGCAGAATCAGCCGAAGGTGGATGCGCCCAGCATCTACCATGACCCATTTGCTCCTGAAGCCCTCAATCCTCTTCCCGGGCTTCGAGATGGCATTGGAGCTGCCGTACGCGACAAAGCTCGCGCACGCGGTGACGGGGCCGCGAGAGGTCCGGAGGTAGAAGTAGTGGCGCAGCAGGGCCACTGAGGGCTGCACCCCGACATGAGCCTTGCAGTAGTGGGCGAAGATCGCCAAGAGAAGAACAGAGTTGGGGTGGAGGTGCAGAGCTTGCAGTTTGTAATGGTGAAGGACAGAAAAGAAGAACTCGGAGAAGGGAGGCACCAGACCGGCGGCAATGGCGCTCACGAAGATCGGATAGAAGGTGCTCTTTTGGTCCTCAGGAAGGGCAGAGCTAGCCTTGAGCACCGCTTCCCCGTCGTTGCCTTGCGCCGCCATCATCCGGCACGCTCGAGCAAGGCTCTTCTCCGACACATTCGGGGAGTCCAAGGCGGGCGAGTACCAAGCTCCGGCCGGGGTCTCGCGAGGCGCCATACCTTGCTAGGGCGCGAGGTCGGAGCAGATCTGGTATTTCGGAAGCAGGAAGGATAGGCGCAAGAAAGGGGATCTGGGCAATGACTGGAGAAGGCAAAGGAGGAATGGCTCAGACGAGTACTGCTCCCTTGTCGATTCGTGCAATTGTCAAGGCGTTGTGGGGAAGCGGAGACACCCACGTCCAATCAACCGCCATGCGGTGCCCAAGGCCGCAGGCTGTTAGGGCCCGCGTCACTTCGCACTTGCCCCTTTCGCTTCCCGGCCAGGCCAAGTCCAGGCGTGCCTTGGGCCCGGGGGCTACTGTCGGCGTTCTGGGAATGGGGGTACCCAGACTTGCCTGCCTGCGGCCTGCGGCGTGGCTCAAGGGGTGGCCCGGCACGGCCTGTCTTCATCAACACACGCTCAAGACCCTCGCGAGGGGCCAAGCCTCGCGGGGCGGATGACAGGAAGCCTCTTCAGGCACGGCCTCGTCAGGCTGGCTCACGAGGAGGCGGAGAGATCAAGGCGGGGTACCTCACGAGGTGCCCATGACGCAAGCCATGACGACCAAGGGCGCCAGGCGGGCGCCAGCTCGCGCAGTGTCCTCATTTCCTCTTTGGTGCAAAGGAGGCAAGCGCAGGCGAGAGTATCAAGCAAAGGCAACAATTTCGGTGCAACAAGACCAAGACCAGCCCAACGGCGGGAAGGAAGTCATCGTGGAGCCCAAGCCGGCGTCATCGTCAGAGCCTTTGACAGGCGAGGACCAACTTTAGTCAAGATAAGTGTACTAGATGTTCCCCTTCAAAATGGCCAATTGTTGGCGCCCTTCCCGCTCAATATTTGGGGAAGAGGCCCAGGGCCTCCGCCTATAAATAGGACTAGCCACCCACAAGGTAGAGGCATCTGGATATCAAGGGAAGGATCAATCATCTGGGATCTCGAGGAGAGAGAGAGAGAAGCGACTGAACTCCCCCTAGCAGTTCATCGCACCAGCCAAGAATAGACCCTCGCGAGGCTGTTCTTCCTTGTACTATCCATCATCAGCCCCAGAGGCAATCCACCACACCACAAACTAGAGTAGGGTATTACACCACAACGGTGGCCCGAACTAGTATAAACCTTGTGTCTCTTGTGTTGCTCTTTGTGTAGTTTAGATCCTTGCGAGGCGAAAGGTGTAGGTAGGTAGGAGGTGCGATCTCCGCGCACACCCCAGAGTTCGAACCTAGAGGGTCTGCCGGAACCCGAAATCCGACATAAGTGATCAAACTATGAGAAAATGTTACAGCATAGACAGTAGCCCCTGATGCTCTGTTTGGTGTGCGCAAAGAAAGGCCGAACAGAGGATCAATCAATAACCACAGGAGTCTAATCAAAATATGTCTATGTGCATATGCAGGCTTCACTGATGGCCGCTGCCGCATGTACTGCGGAGGTCGCCGCACTGAAGTAGGACCTTGAGCGGTCTAAGGAAGAGCTCGGCCTTACCAAGAGGCAGCTCGAAGAGAACAAAGGTAAGGATACCAGTCTGTATATATATATATATATAAAGTTGGTTGTAAAATAATAGGATTATCATGAATTTACTAGGGGCCACGACCGAAGTGGCGACCCTGAAGAAGGCGCTATCCAAGGCCGAAGACAAAGCGGCCAAGGAGCACACCGAGCGCGAGAAACAAGAGGCCCGAGTAGGCGAGGTGCAGCAAGAGCTCCAGGCTCTCGTCAAGAAACACGAGGCCTTGGATCTTGACTCTAATACGCAAGGGTCCGAGCTTGCGAAGGCCCTCGAAAGCGCACAACATGCCAAGGCTGAAGACCAAAGGGCCCTCCAGGAGATTGAGGCGGTTAAGAAGATAGCGGCGGGTAAGGCATTCATTATGCAAAGCAAGCATGTGAAGGAAACTTTCTTTTTACTTACCCGAGTTCGGAGCTCTCCAGGAGCGTTCGTAGATCTACCCCACAGTGTGTCAGATGCCGCGGAGTTCTATCGAGCCGAGGAGGGGAGCTCGACGGAGAAGGTGTTCTGGTCTCAGTATACTGGGACCAAACACCCAATGCCCTTGAGCAACCAGCTGAAGCAACTGGTCGAGCTCCATAAGGCGACCGAACAGGCCCTGAAGGGTCTTATAGTCCGGATGTGGCCTGGCGATCACCTGCCTGACAGCTACTTCGGTTTGGTGAGGCGGCTTGTGAATGCCTTCCCACGGCTTGAAGTCATAAAGCGGTCCGTATGCATCGAGGGTGCGCGCAGGGCTTTTGCTTGGGCAAAGGTGCACTGGGGGAAGATGGATGCTGAGAAGCTGGTGACCGAAGGGCCGCCAGAGGGGAAGGAGCACCGCAAGCCCAAATTATATTATGACAGTGTCCTGAAGGGTGCTCGCCTCGTGGCAGAGGAATGTACTAAGGATGTAATATTCGAGTGAATGTACTCATGTGATCCTGTGATATGAAACGAGTTTATTCGCGCTATACCACGCTTGTTACTTTAAAATATTACCTTCTGTGCGGCCGTTTATAAAATCTGAGAGTTGGCCAATCGTCAGCTTCTGCCCCCATGTAACTAGTACTGAGGTGTTCGGGATAAACCTGACCACTCTTTATCCCAATTTTGGGTCCTTCGAAGGAGGTGTTCAGCACAATGAACCAGGCAATCGGACTATAAGGCTTTATTACTCTCACTTAGCCTACAATTTTAAACTTTGGCGTAGCCCCTAGTATTCGGAAGGCCGAATTTGGGGCGCTATATACGCCTAAGCCGGACAAGGCCGACTCCTCGCCCAAAGCAGAAAAAGTCTTTAAGGATTTGAAACCTCTCGAACAGCGACCAGCTCTCGCCTTATCATGACAGTCAGTTTTTGGCTTTCTCTACTGAGGTGCTCGTCCGGTAGAACCGGGACACAATCGCAGTAGTTCTCCCAGTGCTACCTTAGCCGATATTGTGGAACGTATGGTACCAAAACATGGGAGCCCGGGCAAACCCAACTATTGACCCAAGACATGATTCGGAGCTGATGCATATAGTGCTATAAGTTCGGGGTGCCGCATTGTCGAAAGTGTTCGGACTTCTAACGCCATATTTATGGGGTATACTGAAGCCCCTGGCGTATTGGTCGTACCAGAATGTACGAGTGCAATTTGTCGTAAATAAGCAGACAAGAGGAAAAAAAAGAAAAGGTAATGCAATATTAGACTAATGCTATGCATTGTTATTAGATAATACTACGAAGCATACGGATACAAGTATTGCAATAAGCAAAAAATAGGACTATTTGACATGTCCTATCCAAGGGCAAGCTGCGTATGGGTATTTAAAACAGGTATTTCGATCGTTATCAGAGACCACATGGGGATTCTCTTGTACATCAGAGCTTGTTGCTTCCTTGGTATTTCCTTCCCGTAATGCCTCCGGAAATCAGACTGCTGAGACGGGCTTCCAGAGAGTAGGGTCCTGAAAGAGAAAAAGTGATAAAGGTATACAGCCCCTGGGGCGGTTGAGCCGCATTGTGGGACGTGCCCTAGCCGTGCCCCCGCCTATGCCCATGGTATTTTTAGTTCGTAATTATGTACACGTGGCACATATTTCGTCGATTGACTGGGACTAGGACGGAGACCGAATTGCTAGGCGAGCTCTGAACGTGCCAGGCGATCCTGTTGCAGATTATTCTGGACTCGCTTAAAGGTGTCCAGGGGATTTATCGCCGAATTGGCGGTTTGCCTTAAAAGGCTACTTTGTGCTTCTGCTGCGAGGGCCGCAGTGTGCTCCTCCATGCGGAGTGAGCGTTCTGTGTTTCCATTGACTGTTATAACCCCACGAGGTCCTGGCATTTTGAGCTTAAGGTATGCATAATGCGGTACCACATTGAATCTAGCAAATGCAGTTCGCCCGAGCAGTGCGTGATAGCCACTACGGAATGGGACGATATCGAAGATTAACTCCTTGCTTCGGAAGTTGTCTGGAGATCCGAAGACCACTCCAGTGTGATTGAGCCCGTGCAATGGGCCTCTACACCTGGGATGACACCTTTAAAGGTGGTTTTAGTGGGTTTGATCCTCGACGGGTCTATACCCATTTTGCGCACTGTATCCTGATAGAGCAGGTTCAGGCTGCTACCGCCGTCCATAAGGACTCGAGTGAGGTGAAATCCGTCGATGATGGGGTCGAGGACTAATGCGGAAGAACCGCCATGGCGGATACTAGTGGGGTGGTCCCTGCGATCGAATATGATCAGACAAGAGGACCATGGGTTGAACTTTGGGGCGACTGGCTCCATTGCATAGACGTCCCTTAGTGTGCGCTTCCGTCCCCTCTTGGGAATGTGGGTTGCGTATATCATATTCATCGTTTTCACTTGTGGAGGGAACCTCTTCTGTCCTCCTGTGTTCGGCGGCCGAGGCTCCTCCTCGTCGTTGCTATGCAGCCCCTTGTCCTTGTTTTCGGCATTCAACTTGCCGGCCTGCTTGAACACCCAGCATTCTCTGTTGGTGTGATTGGCTGGCTTATCGGGGGTGCCGTGGATTTGGCACGAGCACTCGAGTATGTGGTCCAAACTGGACGGGCCCGGATTACTTCTTTTGAACGGATTTTTCCGCTGACCAGATTTACGGCCATTGAATCCGACATTGACTGTCGTGTCTTCGGCGTTATCGCCGTTGCTGTGGCGCTTGTGTCTGTTATGATGTGGTCTACCGCTAGTATCTTTGGTATCTAAAGTTCCAGGATTTCTTGATGTGTTGTTGCTGTGAGCCAGCCAGCTATACTCGCCCGTGCAAAAGCGGGTCATGAGTATCGTGAGGGCTGCCATGGACTTCGGCTTCTCCTGGCCGAGGTGCCGGGCGAGCCACTCGTCATGGATGTTATGCTTAAATGCCGCTAAGGCCTCTGCATCGGACAGTCGACAATTTGGTTTTTCTTGGTTAGGAACCTGGTCCAGAATTTTCTGGCGATTCCCCTGGCTGCTGAATTATATGGCTCAAGTCATCAGCATCTGGTGGTCGCACGTAAGTGCCTTGGAAGTTGTCAAGGAATGCATCTTCCAAATCCTCCCAACTGCCAATGGAGTTTGCTGGCAAGCTATTCAGCCAATGCCGAGCTGGTCCTTTGAGTTTTAGTGGGAGGTACTTGATGGCATGTAGATCATCACCATGGGCCATGTGGATGTGGAGGAGGAAATCCTCGATCCATACCGCGGGGTCTGTTGTACCGTCATATGATTCAATGTTTATGGGTTCAAAACCCTTTGGGAATTCATGATCCATTAATTCATCAGTGAAGCATAGGGGGTGTGCGGCGCCTCTTTGCCGGGCTATATCACGACACAGTTCGTACGAGTCTTGTTTGCTGTATTCGGCCCGGCCAGATTTGCTTTTAATATATCCGACGTGACGGTCATCGTCCCGCGTTGGGGCGCGCCCCCGTGATCGGTAGATCAATCTCGCATGTCCTGCTTTGTTTTCCAATATGTCTTGCAGGTCTCGCGTGTTGCCCCGGGCCTTGGTATTTTTGTTTGAATGGCGGGATGCGGACTGGTCTTCGGGCTGGTATGCCCCTCTGTCTTGGCCACGAGGTGGCCGATCAGCCGCATCATACGCTGGTGATGTAGGTTTCAATGCTTCCTCCTCGAGTTGGGGTAGCAACCTGTGCTTTGGGTAACTTTTGGTTGGGCGCTCGAGCTCGTATTCCTCGGCTGCCAGGACTTCAGTCCATCTGTACGCTAGTAGATCTTGATCAACTCGAAGCTGTTGTTGCTTTTTCTTCAGGCTGTTTGTTGTGGCTATAAGCCGGCGCTTGAAGCGCTCCTGCTCGACGGGATCGTCTGGCACGATAAATTCTTTGTTGCCGAGGCTCGCTTCGTCTTCGGAGAGAGGCATGTAATTGTAATCCTTTGATTCTCCGTTTGCTGCCTGTTTTAGAGGGCTAGCTTGTTCATCCTCCCGCTCGAGATCTGGCTGGAGGGGATTGTCATTGTCTTCGGCACTATTCGGAGCGTTATTGTCTCCTAGGCCGGTATCGCTGTTATGGCGGGACTTAGGGCGGCGCCGCTGATGTCGGTGCTTGGATTGCTGCTTGGAGGGATTATCTTCTGTTGTCTTATCGCCATCCCCCCTTTGGGGGTGTCCACCATGTATATATCATATGATGAGGTGGCAGTCCAGCGCCCTGTGGGTGGTGATTCTTGTTCGTCTCTTGCATCATCATCCATACCGTCGTTGTCTTCGGAGCCAAAATCGAGCATGTCGGTTAAATCGTCGACAGTGGCTACTAAGTGGGTGGTGGATGGGGAGCGAATTTCTTCGTCGTTCGCATCCCATTCTAGCCGGACATAGTTCAGCCAAGGTTCTCCCGACAAGGAGAGGGACCTTAATGAATTTAGCACATCGCCAAAAGGTGAGTGCTGGAAGATATCCGCGGAGGTGAACGGCATGATCGGCGCCCAATCAGATTCGATAGGCATGGACGCAGGCGGTTCGGGGCCTGCGGCCGGGCATGAATCCGAGGATCCGGCGTCATAGGTCCCGTGGGGGGTGAAGTCAGTATTCGGCTCTATCGCCACTGAGTGTGTAACCTTCGAGGCGGGGTCCATCCACCCGTCCTCGGATGGCGTAATCGACTCCGGATCTAGGGCCGGAGTAGGCACAGGTGTGATCTCCCGAACACCGTCCGGCGGGAGAGCTAAGTCGTGCTCGTCGTGACTGTGCGGCGCACCTGACATGTGCTCGAATCCGTCAAAGATCAAGTCTCCACGGATATCGGCAGTATAGTTCAAGTTTCCAAACCTAACCTGATGGCCAGGGGCGTAGCTCTCGATCTGCTCCAGATGGCCAAGCGAATTGGCCCATAGTGTGAAGCCGCCGAACACGAAGATCTGTCCGGGGAGAAAAACCACACCCTGGGTTGCATCGTTGCTGATGATCGAAGGGGCCATCAAACATTGTGGTGACGACACAGTGGAACTCTCAATGAAAGCACCAATGTCGGTGTCAAAATTGGTGGATCTCGGGTAGGGGGTCCTGAACTGTGCGTCTAAGGCGGATGGTAAAAGGAGGCGGGGGACACGATGTTTACCCAGGTTCGGGCCCTTGATACGTCTCCAACGTATCTATAATTTTTGGTTGCTCCATGCTACTTTATCTACTGTTTTGGACTATATTGGGCTTTATTTTCCATTTTTATATTATTTTTGGGACTAACCTATTAACCGGAGGCCCAGCCCAGAATTGCTGTTTTTTGCCTATTTCAGTGTTTCAAAGAAACGGAATATCAAACGGAGTCCAAATGGAATGAAACCTTCGGAAACGTGATTTTCTCACCGAACGTGATCCAGGAGACTTGGACCCTACGCCAAGGAACAAGAGAGGCGGTCACGAGGGTGGGGGCGTGCCCCTTTGCCTCATGGGCCCCCTATTGCTCCACCGACGTACTCCTTCCTCCTATATATACCTACGTACTCCCAAACGATTAGAACAGGAGCCAAAAACCTAATTCCACTGCCGCAACTTCCTGTATCCACAAGATCCCATCTTGGGGCCTGTTCCGGAGCTCCGCCGGAGGGGGCATCCACCACGGAGGGCTTCTACATCAACACCATAGCCTCTCTGATGAAGTGTGAGTAGTTTACTTCAGACCTTCGGGTCCATAGCTAGTAGCTAGATGGCTTCTTCTCTCTTTTTGGATCTCAATACAATGTTCTCCCCCTCTCTCGTGGAGATCTATTCGATGTAATCTTCTTTTTGTGGTGTGTTTGTTGAGACCGATGAATTGTGGGTTTATGATCCAGCTTCTCTATGAATAATATTTGAATCTTCTCTGAATTCTTTTATGTATGATTGGTTATCTTTGCAAGTCTCTTCAAATTATCCGTTTGGTTTGGCCAACTAGATTGGTAGTTCTTGCAATGGGAGAAGTGCATAGCTTTGGGTTCAATCTTGCGGTGTCCTTACCCAGTGACAGAAAGGGTTTCAAGGCACGTATTGTATTGTTGCCATCGAGGATAACAGGATGGGGTATTTATCATATTGCATGAATTTATTCCTCTACATCATGTCATCTTGCTTAAGGCGTTACTCTGTTTTTAACTTAATACTCTAGATGCATGCTGGATAGCGGTCGATGAGTGGAGTAATAGTAGTAGATGTAGAATCGTTTTGATCTACTTGTCATGGACGTGATGCCTATATACATGATCATACCTAGATATACTCATAACTATGCTCAATTCTGTCAATTGCTCAACAGTAATTTGTTCACCCACCGTAGAATACTTATGCTCTTGAGAGAAGCCACTAGTGAAACCTATGGCCCCCGGGTCTATTCTCATCATATCAATCTCCATCACTTTAATACTTGCTTTGTTTTTACTTTGCTTTTTACTTTTCACTTTGCATCTCTATACCAAAAAAACCAAAAATATTATCTATCATCTCTATTAGATCTCACTCTCGTAAGTGACCGTGAAGGGATTGACAACCCCTAATCGCATTGGTTGCGAGTAGCTATCGTTTTGTGCAGGTACGAGGGACTTGTGCGTGGCCTCCTACTGGATTGATACCTTGGTTCTCAAAAACTGAGGGAAATACTTACGCTACTCTACTGCATCATCCTCTCCTCTTCGGGGAAAACCAATGCAAGCTCAAGACGTAGCAGGAAGATTTCTGGCGCCGTTGCCGGGGAGTCTACGCACAAGTCAACATACCAAGTACCCATCACAATCCCTTATCTCTCGCATTACATTATTTGCCATTTGCCTCTCGTTTTCCTCTCCCCCACTTCACCCTTGCCGTTTTATTCGCCCTTCCTCCGTTCAATCTTGTGTTACCATGTGCCTTCTTTTTGCTTGCATCTTCGCTTGCTAAAAGTTTATGGATCCTCATCCACTTGTTAATCTCTTTAAGAGATCCAATTATGATGAACCTATTGCTAGTGAACTGAGTGCACTAGATTATCTTTATGAGGTTTTGCCTGAAATTTGTGAATCTAAAAATTGTTATGAAGTACTTTATGAAGCGATTCACGATAGATCTTTGAATAAAAAGCATGATTGCAATGATTTTACTATAAATTCTATTGATATCAATTGTGCTAAAAATATGCAAAACCCTAAGCTTGGGGATGCTAGTTTTGCTATGTCCTCTACTTGTTGCAATGATCATGATTGGGGTGATTCTTCTTATGATCTTGAAAATTTATTTAATCCCCATGATGAATATGAGATTGATAATAGTGTTTGCGATAATATTGAAAGTGGGTTTGGAAAAGTGTCAACTTTAGATCCCACATATTTGGATAATGTTCAATATTATGAAGTTTTTGATAAAAGTGGGTTTGGAGAGGTCATGACTTTAGTTAATATTAATCCCACTATTTCGGAAGAGTGTCAACTTTGCATGCATGTGGATCGTGTTGAGAATATGTTATGTGATAGCTATATTGTTGAATTTTCTTATGATCCTACATGTAATTATTATGAGATAGGGAAATATGGTTATAGAAATTTTCATGTTACAAAATTACCTCTCGTTATGTTAAGATTGCTATTGTTCCTTTCCGCTTCCTTGCATATGCTAGTTTTTGCTTGCTATGATAATTTGTTTGCCTATAATATGCCTATGCATAGGAAGTATGTTAGACTTAAGTGTGTTTGTCACATGTTTTATGATGCTCTCTTTGTGCCTCAATTCTTGTCTTTCTTGTGAGCATCATTGAATCTCAATGCCTAGCTAAAAAGGCTTTAAAGAAAAGCGCTTGTTGGGAGATAACCCAATATTTTTCCTTGCTGCTTAGTAATAAATAATCCATATAGCCTCTGTTTAGATGTGGTTTAATGTTTTAATTAGTGTTTGTGCCAAGCTAGACCTATTGGATCTTCTTGGATAATAGTTATTTGATCTTGCTGTAATTTCTGGAAACTTTGCGCTTAGTGCCCGAATTATTACAAATCACCAGAACGTGATAAAATACTGATTCCAATTGCTGCCGAACAATAAACAAATTGTCTAGGTCATATAATGTTGGTAGATTTTTTGGAGTTCCAAAAGTTTGCGTTAGTTACAGATTACTACAGACTGTTCTGTTTTTGACAGATTCTGTTTATCGTGTGTTGTTTGCTTATTTTGATGAATCTATGGCTAGTAAAATAGTTTATAATCCATAGAGAAGTTGGAATACAGTAGATTTAACACCAATATAAATAAAGAATGAGTTCATTACAGTACCTTAAAGTAGTCTTTTGTTTTCTTTCTCTAACGGAGCTCACGAGATTTCTATTGAGTTTTGTGTTGTGAAGTTTTCAAGTTTTGGGTGAATTCTTTTGATGGATTATGGAACAAGGAGTGGCAAGAGCCTAAGCATGGGGATGCCCATGGCACCCCCAATATAATACAAGGACACCAAAAATTCAAAGCTTGGGGATGCCCCGGAAGGCATCCCCTCTTTCGTCTACTTCCATCGGTAATTTACTTGGGCTATATTTTTATTCACCACATGATAAGTGTTTTGCTTGGAGCGTCTTGTATTATTTGCGTCTTTGCTTGTTAGTTTACCACAATCATCCTTGCTGTACACACCTTTCGAGAGAGCCATACATAAATTGGAATTTGATAGAATACTCTATGTGCTTCACTTATATCTTTTGAGCTTGATAGTTTTGCTCATAGTGCTTCACTTATATCTTTTGAGCGTGTTAATTTTTGCTCTAGTGCTTCACTTAGATCTTTTAGAGCACGGTGGTGGATTTGTTTTAAAGAAACTATTGATCTCTCATGCTTCACTTAGATTATTTTGAGAGTCGTTAATAGCATGGTAATTTGCTTAATGTAAATATACTTGGTATTCAAGATATGTGAAACTTTCTTTAGAGTGCGTTGAATACTAAGATAAGTTTGATGCTTGATAATTGTTTTGAGATATGAAGATGGTGATATTAGAGTCATGCTAGTTGAGTAGTTGTGAATTTAAAGAATACTTGTGTTGAAGTTTGTGATTCCCGTAGCATGCACGTATGGTGAACCGTTATGTGATGAACTCGGAGCATGATTTATTTATTGATTGTCTTCCTTATGAGTGGTGGTCGGGGACGAGCGATGGTCTTTTCCTACGATTCTATCCCCCTAGGAGCATGCGGGTAATACTTTGCTTTGATAACTTCTAGATTTTTGCAATAAGTATATGAGTTCTTTATGACTAATGTTGAGTCCATGGATTATACGCACTTTTCCCATCCTTCCACCATTGCTAGCCTCTCTAATACCGCACACTTTTCACCGGTATCATACACCCACCATATATCTTCCTCAAAACAGCCACCATACCTACCTATCATGGCATTTCCATAGCCATTTCGAGATATATTGCCATGCAACTTTCCACCGTATCGTTTATTATGACACGCTCCTCATTGTCATATTGCTAGCATGATCATGTAGTTGACATCGTATTTGTGGCAAAGCCACCGTTCATAATTCTTTCATACATGTCACTCATGTTTCATTGCATATCCCAGTACACAGCCGGAGGCATTCATATGGAGTCATATTTTGTTCTAAGTATCGAGTTGTAATTGTTGAGTTGTAAGAAAAATAAAAGTGTGATGATCATCATTATTAGAGCATTGTCCCAAGTGAGGAAAAGATGATGGAGACTATGGTTCCCCCACAAGTCGGGATGAGACTCCGGACGAAAAATGAAAAAAAAGAGGCCAAAAAAAGGGAGAAAAGGCCCAAATAAAAAAATGAGAGAAAAAGAGAGAAGGGACAATGTTACTATCCTTTTACCACACTTCTGCTTCAAAGTAGCACCATGATCTTCATGATAGAGAGTCTGTCATTTTGTCACTTTCATATACTAGTGGGAATTTTTCATTATAGAACTTGGCTTGTATATTCCAATGATGGGCTTCCTCAAATGCCCTAGGTCTTCGTGAGCAAGCGAGTTGGATGCACACCCACTTAGTTTCTTTTGTTGAGCTTTCATATACTTATAGCTCTAGTGCATCCGTTGCACGGCAATCCCTACTCACTCACATTGATATCTATTGATGGGCATCTCCATAGCCCGTTGATACGCCTAGTTGATGTGAGACTATCTTCCCTCCTTTTATCTTCTCCACAACCACCATTCTATTCCACATATAGTGCTATATCCATGGCTCACGCTCATGTATTGCGGTGAAGATTGAAAAAGTTTTGAAAATGTTAAAGTATGAAACAATTCCTTGGCTTGTCATCAGGGTTGTGCATGATTTAAATATTTTGTGTGGGGAAGATGGAGCATAGCCAGACTATATGATTTTGTAGGGATAACTTTCTTTGGCCATGTTATTTTGAGAAGACATAATTGCTTAGTTAGTATGCTTGAAGTACTATTATATGTCAAAATGAACTTTTGTCTTGAATCTTTCGGATCTGAATATTCATACCATGATTAAGAAGATTTACATTGAAATTATGCCAAAGTATCACTCCGCATAAAAAATCCTCTTTTTATCATTTACCTACTCGAGGACGAGCATGAATTAAGCTTGGGGATGCCTGATACGTCTCCAACGTATCTATAATTTTTTATTGCTCCATGCTACTTTATCTACTGTTTTGGACTATATTGGGCTTTATTTTCCACTTCTATATTATTTTTGGGACTAACCTATTAACCGGAGGCCCAGCCCAGAATTGCTGTTTTTTTGCCTATTTCAGTGTTTCGAAGAAACGGAATATCAAACGGAGTCCAAACGGAATGAAACCTTCGGAAACGTGATTTTCTCACCGAACGTGATCCAGGAAACTTGGACCCTATGCCAAGGAACAAGAGAGACGGTCACGAGGGTGGGGGGGTGCGCCCCCCTGCCTCGTGGGCCCCCTGTTGCTCCACCAACGTACTCCTTCCTCCTATATATACCTACGTACCCCCAAACGATCAGAACAGGAGCCAAAAACCTAATTCCACCGCCGCAACTTCCTGTATCCACGAGATCCCATCTTGGGGCCTGTTCCGGAGCTCCGCCGAAGGGGGCATCCACCATGGAGGGCTTCTACATTAACACCATAGCCTCTTTGATGAAGTGTGAGTAGTTTACTTCAGACCTTCGGGTCCATAGCTAGTAGCTAGATGGCTTCTTCTCTCTTTTTGGATCTCAATACAATGTTCTCCCCCTCTCTCGTGGAGATCTATTCGATGTAATCTTCTTTTTGCGGTGTGTTTGTTGAGACCGATGAATTCTGGGTTTATGATCCAGCTTATCTATGAATAATATTTGAATCTTCTCTGAATTCTTTTATGTATGATTGGTTATCTTTGCAAGTCTCTTTGAATTATCCGTTTGGTTTGGCCAACTAGATTGGTAGTTCTTGCAATGGGAGAAGTGCATAGCTTTGGGTTCAATCTTGCGGTGTCCTTACCCAGTGACAGAAAGGGTTGCAAGGCACGTATTGTATTTTTGCCATCGAGGATAACAAGATGGGGTATTTATCATATTGCATGAATTTATTCCTCTACATCATGTCATCTTGCTTAAGGTGTTACTCTGTTTTTAACTTAATACTCTAGATGCATGCTGGATAGCGGTCGATGAGTGGAGTAATAGTAGTAGATGCAGAATTGTTTCGATCTACTTGTCACGGACGTGATGCCTATATACATGATCATACCTAGATATACTCATAACTATGCTCAATTCTGTCAATTGCTCAACAATAATTTGTTCACCCACCGTAGAATACTTATGCTCTTGAGAGAAGCCACTAGTGAAACCTATGGCCCCGGGTCTATTCTCATCATATCAATCTCCATCACTTTAATACTTGCTTTGTTTTTACTTTGCTTTTTACTTTTCACTTTGCATCTCTATACCAAAAAAACCAAAAATATTATCTATCATCTCTATTAGATCTCACTCTCGTAACTGACCGTGAAGGGATTGACAACCCCTAATCGCGTTGGTTGCGAGTAGCTATCATTTTGTGCAGGTACGAGGGACTTGTGCGTGGCCTCCTACTGGATTGATACCTTGGTTCACAAAAACTGAGGGAAATACTTATGCTACTCTGCTGCATCATCCTCTCCTCTTCGGGGAAAACCAACGCAAGCTCAAGACGTAGCAGCCCTCTCAATGGAGGTAATACCCCACTTCCTGCTTGATTGATCTTGATGATATGAGTATTACAATAGTTGATATACCACGAGATCGTAGAGGCTAAACCCTAGAAGCTAGCCTATGGTATGATTGTTGTTGTCTTGTCCTACGGACTAAACCCTCCGGTTTATATAGACACCGGAGGGGGCTAGGGTTACAAAGAGTCGGTTACAAGGGAGGAGATCTACATATCTGTATTGCCAAGCTTGCCTTCCACGCCAAGGAGAGTCCCATCCGGACACGGGATGAAGTCTTCAATCTTGTATCTTCATAGTCCAACAGTCCGGCTAAAGGATATAGTGCGGCTGTCCGAGGACCCCCTAATCCAGGACTCCCTCAACGCCCTCAGTGATCAATGCCCCCTCAGTCAGGACGCCGGAAAAGGCCCCAAGATGCTCACGGGTATAGAAGGTTGCAGCGGTGGAATTAGGTTTTCGTGGATGCTTCTGTTTGTTTGGGGGTACGTAGGTATATATAGGAGGAAGAAGTACGTCGGTGGAGCAACATGGGCCCCACGAGGGTGGAGGGCGCGCCCAGGGTGGTAGGCGCGCCCCTACCTCGTGCCCTCCTGGTTGCTTTCTTGACGTAGGGTCCAAGTCCTCTGGATCACGTTTGTTCCAAAAATCACGTTCCCGAAGGTTTCATTCCGTTTGGACTCCGTTTGATATGCCTTTTCTGCGAAACACTGAAATAGGCAAAAAAACAGCAATTTGGGCTGGGCCTCCGGTTAATAGGTTAGTCCCAAAAATAATATAAAAGTGTAAAATAAAGCCCATTAACATCCAAAACAGAATATAATATAGCATGGAACAATAAAAAATTATAGATACATTGGAGATGTATCACTAACTCATTAGTCACATTGCTTGCAAGGCTCATAGTGATGTGCATTACCGAGAGGGCCCAGAGATACCTCTCTGATACACGGAGTGACAAATCCTAATCTCGATCTATGCCAACTCAAGAAACACCATCGGAGACACCTGTAGAGCATCTTTATAATCACCCAGTTACGTTGTGACGTTTGATAGCACACAAGGTGTTCCTCCGGTATTCGGGAGTTGCATAATCTCATAGTCTGAGGAACATGTATAAGTCATTAAGAAAGCAATTGCAGAAAAACTAAACGATCATTATGCTAAACTAACAGATGGGTCTTGTCCATCACATCATTCTCTAATCATGTGATCCCCTTCATCAAATGACAACACATGTCTATGGCTAGGAAAGATAACCATCTTTGATTAACGAGCTAGTCAAGTAGAGGCATACTAGGGACACTCTGTTTGTTTATGTATTCACACATGTACTAAGTTTCCGGTTAATACAATTCTAGCATGAATAATAAACATTTATCATGATATAAGGAAATATAAATAACAACTTTATTATTACCTCTAGGGAATATTTCCATCAGAAATGCATTGAAGACGTTAAATCATAACCCAAAACATCTCACTAATTCTTAACCATGAGACCGATTAGTACTAGGAGAAAAGTTTGGCGAGCCGAGGCCCATTGCGCCTCCTGGCCATTCTATGTGAGTGGTTACTTACAACATTCTTCAACCTAGACCTCTTACAATCAGTTTCATGTTGATGACGACAAGTATTGACGTTTATGACCTTATGACACCTTCCCACTACTCTAGTAAAGTCTTTTCATCGACACATCCATTACTTATCTCAAAATTATTGCAAGTAACCCAATTATCAAGTTCATGCAAGTTTTTATTATACCACCGATGAATACCTATTATTTTTAGGACCAACATACAATTCATGCAAATTACCATTTATTATTCAACTCTCCAAAAAGATTTAAGTGGAGCAAGAGAGACCTAATCTTTTCTATAAAGCATGTTTATTCCACCATGCTCTCACATGTATAAGTGAAGTGCAAGACCAATTCTATAAGAGCTTCAACTCCAAAGATATAAGTGAAACATAAAGTCCAATTCTACAATTATGACCAATGTGTGTCTCTCTCATACATGTGCAACCAGAATATGATGATTTTAAAGACCAGAAAACAAAGGAAAAGCAAATGACGCTCCAAGCAAAGCACATAATATGTGAATGCACAAATTTTTTGATCCAACCGAGACATACTGATAGTTTTTAAAGAGGAAAGAAGGAATGTCTTCTAGGGTATCCCCAAGCTGAGAGGCTTGAGTATCCTTAGATATTACATTAGCATGCCTTGGGCATCCCCAAGCTTAGGTTCTTGCCTCTCATTGTTCATCTCATACCGATGTCTCACATTGACTTTAAAATTTTCATTCACGCAAAACTCAACAGAACTCATCAACGAGGTTAGTACACGTAAATGTAAATCACATGATCATGTATTTTCAAGACAAGTTGAAAAATAATTTTCAAACACTAGCTAATATATACTATTATTTTCGCATTTTATATCCCCCAATATAATCATAGAATTTGAGAACAAACAAATAACAAAACTACCGCGTCGCCCCCTTCTGGCGACATGGGGGAAACGCCACCGCCGGTGACTCCCGAGGCCGCCTCTCCTTCCCCTCGTCTTGCCGATGCCTGAGGGGACCATAGACGAAGCTCACACGAAGTCCTATGACGGCGGTGGCAGGGCCTCTCGTGGCAACAGCTCAGATTTGGGCACCTCCGTGGGATCCTGACAGCATCTTCCTCGTTCGCCGGTGCAGCTGCTCCTGGTCGGCAGCAAGTTGGTCGTTCGTGACCGTGTGGTGTTGCGGCATGGTCGGCGCACGTCCTGCAGCCTTGCTGGTTCGGATCTTGTCCCGTATGAGTCTGCGGGAAGGTGTACTCTTGCATGCTTCTAGACACCATGGTGGTGCCGGCGGCCGGCTGGATCTGGGCAGCGTGGGGGTCTGCTACTGTGATGCTTATGGCGGTGGTCCTCGTGCTCTTTTCGCTTCAAGGGAATGTCTTGCAAGACCGGTCCTCCTTGATCTAGTCATCGACATGTTCCGGAACTACTGCTGGAGATCTTCCCCAGGATATCTGGATAGGACAGAATCCGATCGTGCACATCCATACCAGCCTATGAGGTTCTGAGGACGTGGCGCGAAGCTCTATTGGTTGATGACACCTTGGGACATGCCGGCTTCTCGATTTCCATGGTGGAGACAACGATGGAGAAGGTCATGGTGGTCGGGGTCGGAGGATCAGCTAGACGGACGGAGCCTTGGTGGCGATGGAGTTAGCCAGGTGTCCAATAAGTCTCGGGAGCAGCAACGATAAGTCGGGGCGGCAACACTGGCTGATTTCATTTTTTGTGGTACTCCTTGAGTACCGAGTCGTGACTTTTAGGGTGAAAAACTAAGGTCTGACCTTCATTGGTTGTGTCTGGCGATTGCCTATCTGAAGGAATTGTTTTGAGAGAGCGAACTTTCTCCAGGGTGAAAACCTAAGGTTTTGGACCGGGCAAGGACGATGCTTGTGCATTGTCCCCTTCTTGGAGGCGTTGCTTTTGGAGACCTTTTATGTTTTTCAGGTGTTGTATTAGGTGGTGGTATGTGTGTCGGTGTTGAGAGGAGTCGGTCGTTGTGGTGGGATCTTTTTTTCCTTTCTTTTATTTTTCTCCTTTGGTTGTGTGCATCCTGGATGTCTATGTGACATCTTGTTGGTGCAGAGGTTGGGTGTAATTGGTATCTCCGCGGTATTAATATATTCCCCTTTCAAAAAAAATTAACAACAATATTCAAAACCAGAATAGTCTATAGTACTCTAACTATAACACATACTTCTACAACTCTGAAACTTTTGGAAATTTATGAAGTAATAGAGAACTTATAAGACATTGATGTGTAAAATTTTCAATAAATTATCACGCTCCAATAAGAATTAAAATTCAGCTACTAAAGGCAAAAGTTGTTGTTTCTGCACAGAACTTAACAAACTCACAATTGCAACCTCATAAAGGCATTACTTAGCACATTATATAAAAGATACATAAGAAAATTACTACGGAGGTATTGATCATGTTTGACAGTGTCCTGGATTAGGGGTGCACAACATGTTAGCTCGCCATTCATGGGTCGGCCCGAGGACCCACCAACAACTGAAAGATGGGCCGCATGAGCTATGACCCTCGACGTACTCAAGATGGAATCCATGCAAATGATCGACATGCTATACCTAGTTGTAGCCAACATACTTGTAACCCTAAATACCCATGGTGTCCTATATAAGCCTGGGGATTTAGTCGTAGAGGCAAGTTTTTTTAGATAGAACACATTCATACAATCTCGAGGTAGATCCTTGTACTTTGTACCCCTTCCATAATCAATACAATACAATAAGGACATAGGATTTTACCTCTTCGAGAGGGCCCGAACCTAGGTAAAAACTGTGTCCCCTTTACTTCCTGTAACCATCAAGCCAAGATCACCAGCTCGGGACCCCCTACCTGAGATCCGCTGGTTTTAGCACTGACATTTTGGTGGCCCATACAGGTCCCGCCGTGTGGTTGCAAAGGAGCGATGGAAGCATCATTTGACAGTTAGATCCATAATGGCGTGCCCCTCATGTTGGAAACTCAAACCCTTGGTTCAACCGAGGATCATGAGCACTTTGGTACTCCTGCCCATCATTAGGACTTGAAGCCTGATGAATCAAACCTGGTGATTTAACCCCTCGTGGGATCTTCAGATATAGCCGAGGATCCTCAGGCGGTCGCCATCCAAAAATGGGTTCTATGTACATTAAATCACGACCACAACCGGTCGGACCAAGCTCGGAACTCATATCCAAACTCTCATCAAAACGACTCGGTTAAGGTTATCGCATGGTCATTCCCGAGGGCCCTGTCAGGATTTCCTTGGGAGACTGATGTCAGATCAGTCTGGAATCAAATTTTCTCTCGCACCCACTACCCACATCGCGTACTGCCCCGATAATTCAGGGCCAACCAATGTCTGGGATTTGGATTATTTCAAAAAAAAAACAAAGAGACAGTTCGACAGTTTTGGATGAGATTCTTCTTTGTATGTAGAATAAGTTCCCAGATTGATATGACATGGAGGATCTAGCAGCATTCCGCTTCAGTTGCCACGATGAAGGCATCTCCAACGTCTTGACACGGAGACGTGTTAGAACCTTCCCTGACATATTAGACATTGTATCAAGATATTGCATCATGGAGTGCACCCGGCTAGCAGAGAAGGAACAAAGGGATTTGATCCGGGATCTATCAGACTCTGGTGATAAATGCACGCGTCTCAACCGGTGCCCAAAACGCTCTAGAACCGACAAGCGAGTCGATGAGCCTGCATAGAAAAAGAAACAACCAGAGAAAGGACCCCAATCAGCGCTGGACGTGATCTTGGATGAACCCTGCTCCATACATTCGGTCTCGTTGAACACAAAACCAACCCACATGCTTCGAGCATGTTGGGTCATTAGGGAGGTGGCGGAAGGAGGGATAAACCTCCTAGACAACCTCGGAACCCAGGAAGGCCGAGAAAAATTACCAAACTGGCAGGATCAATCACCCGACGAGGACGGGATCCTAATGATCCGTGAGACTCACCCATCAAGGAACCAACGAAAAATAGCTCTCCGAGAGATCAACCACGTTAGCCACGTGGCCACCTCGGACAGCAGATGGCCGGACACCCCGATCACCTTCGGACAAGATGATCAGCCCACATCCAACCCTAGACGAGGAGCCACTTCCTAGTCGTCGACCCCATTGTTGACGGCTTAGACTAACCAAAGTTCTGATGGACGGCGACAATAGTTTGAACCTCATTTATGAGGACACTTTACAAAAGATACAGTTCAATAAATCACGCATACCTTCAAGGGAATCATTCCAGGAAAGGAGGCATGGTGCAACAGTAGGGTCACACTCGATGTTGTGTTCAGAACACCCGAGAACTATCGAGTTGAGGAATTAATGTTCAACATCGGACCCTTCCAAAGTGGTTATCATGCTTTAATCAGACGAGACGCGTTCGCTAGGTTTCACGCCATCCCCCACTATGCATACATGAAGCTGAAGATGTGGGACCAAATGGAGTGATCATGGTGGCCAGCAACGTACATAGATCTCTTAAAGCCGAGAACAAAATAACCGCACTCGCCTTAGAGGCAAAGGCCAAGGCCCTCATAGCCGAAGAATTGACAACACGTCGCGCAACCATGGACAGGGACGCCATCATCCTCGAGAAGAGGTGTAAGTCTACGTCATTTAAATCAGCCGATGAGATAGTTAAATTTCAAGTGCATCCCAAGGACCATTCTGAAACGGCCTCCATCGGAGCACGTCTGAACCATCATTTGATGAAGCACTATGCACTTTCCTTCAGGAAAATTGGAATATCTTTGCGAAGCATCCTTCAGACACGCGAGGAATCCCAAAACATCGCAGAGCAGAGCCTCAATATAATCGGGGGATTTAAAGCCTGCTATACAAGTGCTCCGCCAGTTCTCAGAACCAAAAAGACAAGCAATGGCAAAGAGCAGACCAAGCTATTAGAGGCTGGATTCATCCGCGAAATCTAGCACCCCGAATGGGTGCCCAACCAGGTCAAGATACCAAAGAAGGACGAATCATGGCACATTGCATCAATTTCAAGGACGTCAACAAGACCTGCCCAAAAGATCCCTTCCTGCTACCTCAAACTATTGTTCGAATGTATGAGGGCAACATTAAATAGCGGCCCCTGGTATCAGTGTGTGCGGACTGGTCCTCCAGCCTGTTGCAGATGCTCCCTCCCACCCCCACCCACCCCGCCCCTGATGTCTAGTATGCAACTTTATTCTTGTAGACCCGCGTTGGGCCTCCAAGCGTAGAGTTTTGTAGGACAGTAGCAATTTTCCCTCAAGCGGATGACCTAAGGTTTATCAATTGAGAGGCGTAGGATGAAGATGGTCTCTCTCAAACAACCCTGCAACCAAATAACAAAGAGTCTCTTGTGTCCTCAACACACCAAATACAATGGTAAATTGTACAGGCGCACTAGTTCGGCGAAGAGATGGTGATACAAGTGTAGTAATGATAGTATATATTAATTTTTGTAATAGTAACAATAAAAAACAGCAAGGTAGCAAGTAACAAAAGTGAGCACAAACGGTATAGCAATGCTTCAAAATGAGGCATAGGGTCTGTACTTTCGCTAGTGCAATCTCTCAACAATGCTAATATAATTGGATCATATAACCGTCCATCAGCGTGCGATGAAGAATCACTCCAAAGTTTCTATCTAGCGGAGAACATAAGACGAAATAGTTTGTAGGGTACAAAGCCACCTCAAAGTTAACTTTTCCGATCGATCTATCCAAGAGTTTGTACTAAAATAACACCATATGATACACATCAACCAACTCTAATGTCACCTAGATACTTCAATGTCACCACGAGTATCCGTGAGTTGATTATACGATATGCATCAAACAATTTCAGATTCATGATACTCAATCCAACACAAAGAACTTCAAAGAGTGCCCCAAGATTTCTACCGGACAAACAAAGACGAGAATGTGCATCAACCCCTATGCATAGATTACTGCAATGTCACCTCGGGAATCCGCGAGTTGAGTGTCAAACACACATCAAGTGAATCAAGATGATACCCCATTGTCACCACGGGTATTCATAGCAAGACATACATCAAGTGTTCTCAAATTCGTAAAATTATTCAATCTGATAATAACAAAATCTCAAAGGGAAAATTCAATTCATCACACAAAGATAGAGAGGGAGAAACATCATATGATTCAACTATATTAACAAAGCTCACAGTACATCAAGATCGTGCCAAATCATGAACACGAGAGAGAGAAATTAAACACATAGCTACTGGTACAAACCATTAGTCACGAGGGTGGACTACTCCCTCCTCATCATGGTGGCTGCTGGGATGATGAATATGGCCTCCGATGATGATTTCCCCCACCGGAAGGGTGCCGGAATAGGGTCCAGATTGGTTTTTCGTGGCTACTGAGGCTTGTAGTGGCGGAATATCTGATCTAGGTTAACTTTTGGGAGTTTCTAAATATATAGGTGTAGGATCAAAAGTATGTCCAGAGGGGGTGATTAGACTACTTGACCAAATAAAAACTTATCCTTTTCCCAATTTTAGTCTTTGGCAGATTTTAGCTAACTTAGCACAAGTCAAGCAATCTTAACACAATTCAAGCAAGCATGCAAAGAGTATATGAGCAGTGGAAAGTAAAGCATGCAACTTGCAAGAATGTAAAGGGAAGGGTTTGGAGAATTTAAACGCAATTGGAGACACGGATGTTTTTGTCATGGTTCCGATAGGTGGTGCTATCGTACATCCACGTTGATGGAGACTTCAACCCACGAAGGGTAATGGTTGCGCGAGTCCACGGAGGGCTCCATCCACGAAGGGTCCACGAAGAAGCAACCTTGTCTATCCCAGCATGGCCGTCGCCCACGAAGGACTTGCCTCACTAGCGGTAGATCTTCACGAAGTAGGCGATCTCCTTGCCCTTACAAACTCCTTGGTTCAACTCCACAATCTTGTCGGAGGCTCCCAAGTGACACCTAGCCAATCTAGGAGACACCACTCTCCAAGAAGTAACAAATGGTGTGTTGATGATGAACTCCTTGCTCTTGTGCTTCAAATGATAGTCTCCCCAACACTCAAATCTCTCTCACATGATTTGGATTTGGTGGAAAGAAGATTTGAGTGGAAAGCAACTTGGGGAAGGCTAGAGATCAAGATTCATATGGTAGGAATGGAATATCTTGGTCTCAACACAAGGGTAGGTGGTTCTTTCTCAGAAAATGTAGGTTGGAAGTGTAGGCCCGTTCTGATGGCTCTCCCATGAATGAAGAGGAGGTGGAGGGGTATATATAGCCTCCACACAAAATCTAACCGTTACACACAACTTACCAAACTCGGTGGGACTGAATTTTTAAACTTGGTCGGACCGATTCAGCAAATCTAGTGACTGTTAGGATTTTTGGTGGGACCGACATGCAACTCGGTAGGACCGATATGGTTAGGGTTAGGGCATAACGTACTCTCGGTGAGACCGATTACACAAACTCGGTGAGACCGATTTTGGTAATAAGCTAACCAGAGAGTTGGTCAGGTAAACTCGGTGGGACCGATTCGCTCATTTCGGTGAGACCGAAATGTTACAAAAGGGAAACAGAGAGTTTACATTGCAATCTCGGTGGGACCGATCGCTCATCTCCGTAGGACCGAAACATTACAAAGGGAAACAGAGAGAATACAATCCCATCTCGGTGAGACCGAGATCCCTATCGGTGAGACCGATTTGCCTAGGGTTTGTGGCAGTGGCTATGACATCTGAACTCGGTGGCGCCGGATAGAAAGAATCGGTGGGGCCGAGTTAGACTTTTGGTTTAGGTCATATGTGGATGTGGGAAAGTAGTTGAGGGTTTTGGAGCATATCACTAAGCACTATGAAGCAAGAACCTCATTAAGCAACACCTCATCCCTCCTTGATAGTATTGGCTTTTCCTATAGACTAAATGTGATCTTGGATCACTAAAATATAAAATGTAGAGTCTTGAGCTTTGAGCTTGAGCCAATCCTTTTATCCTTAGTATTTTGAGGGGTCCACTTTCCTCATCCATGCCATGCCATTCATTGAGCTTTTCCTAAAATATTTATCTTGGAATAATGTTAGCTCAATGAGCTATATGTTGTTAGGAATTACCAAAACCACCTAGGGATAGTTGCACTTTCAATCTCCCCCTTTTTGGTAATTGATGACAACATATAGATCAAAGCTTCGACAAATGATAATAAGAGTGAAAAACATTGTCGCTTTGAGAAGTATGTGATAAGCAAGAGCTCCCCCTAAATTTGTGCATAGTTTAAGATTTGCTTTGGACTGCAAATGCACAAAGAGTTAGGCTCATGGGTTACTCTTCCATTGGTGGAGCGCTCAAAATGATAACAATATAATACATACACTCATCACCAAGCAAAGTGAATGATCATATAGAGATAAAAGGATAATGTCATCCAACAAGCATTAATGTAGCATATGATCAAACACATGATCATCCAAGTATCACATAGTCAGAAGGTATCTCAATCAAGCAAATAAAGTTCAACCACCAAAGCAAGAGAGAATAAAAGGCAATGCTCTCTCTCGAAGCCTATGATCTATGCATTTTTCTCCCCCTTTGGCAACAAGTTACCAAAAAGTTCATAGAAAATGCATACCACTAAATCGTCTCTCAGGCTTGATCTTCAGGTGGTGGTGTAGACAGAATTCCAAGGACGAAGACTTCAGTAGATGTGGATGGAGCTGGTTGCACTGGGGCTGTAGCTGGTGCAGATGAAGTGGCCCTGGTGTCTGTCACTGGCACTGCAGCTGACCTCTGACCTCTAGGCACTCTGGCAAATGCCTCAGTGGTTGTCTTGCCCTTCCTCTCCTGCATATCATCCTGGAGTTTCTCAACAACAGACTGGATCTCAGTTACCTTCACATCCAAGTCATAGAACTTCTGCTCCATGATCCTCTCCAGGCTCTCCTGGTTTTGAGTCAAGGTGGCCAGCCCCTTCTCAATCCTCAGAGTGGATGCAATCAAGTAGCCAAGCTGATCCTGTTTGCTCTTCAAGAAGTACTGAGATGCCTCTTCCATTGTTGGCATTTTGGCAGCCTTCTCAGTCCTTGCCTTCTCCTTCATTCCTTGTGCTTGCACAGAAGATGGTTCATCTTCATCCATAACCACTTGGTTGTCCTCAAAATCTGGATAGATAGGCATATGATCCTTGTCCAACAAGTATGTGCCTGTGCCCATCTTGGAGTTAATCAGCTCCTAGATCTATGGGGCATACCCACAACTTCTTTTTTGGTCAGTAGCTGTCCTCTTGATAGTTTCAACTATAAGACTCATGACCTTGAACTTTTGTGGCACATCAAATAAGTGTAGCAGATTTATTGCATGGCCTCTGATCATGTTGTGATCACCTGACTTGGGCAAAAGAGTGTGCCTGAGGATCCAGTTGATGGTTGGCAGTCCTGACAGAAGGTAATGTACTGATCCAAACTTGTGTGTTTCAATAGCAGCATCTGGGATCTCCTTGTACATATGTGCCATAGTGTTGTGATCCATCTTCTTCTTGGCATAGACATCCAAGTCATCCTCTTTCTCCTTAGGTGCATTGATCAGATTAACCCATTATTCAATTGATGATTGGTACCTAGTACCTTCAGACATCCATACTATCCTGCCATCTGGATAGAAGTGTGTTATGGAGTAGAATTGCATTATTAGCTCATCATTCCACTTTGTGAGCTTCTGCCCAACAAAGTCTGCCACTCCACAAGCACTGAAGCTGTCATACACACCAGGATAGTGTTCTTCATTCTCCTTGATGTATTCCCAGTTCACCCATCTCATGTCACACACTATTGGCTTCTTGTCCAGCAGCACTGTCTCATAAAAATCCTGCTGTTCCTTTGTGTGGAACTTGTAGTCTACAGCAGTTCTCCTTCTGGTGGCATATGGATCTGACTCTCTCCATAGCCTCAATCCTGAATCCTTCCTTATCTTCATGTTCTCAGCTACAGGATGGGCATCATTATGATCTGGAATTTTAGGCTTCAATTTTCTCAAGACCTGTGACTCATCATCTTCTTCTTCCATTGCAGCTTCAGGCACTGGGGCCTTGTTCTTCTCTGCAGCTGGAATGCTCCTGGTACTCCTCTTGGGTGCAGTTTTGGATTTTGGAGCAGCTGCCTTGGGAGCTTCTTTGGGCTTAGATGGAGCAGCCCCTGACCTTATAGCATCTCCCATAAGCTTCTGTGCCTTAGGTGCTGGTGCAGCAACCTCTTCCTCTTCATCTTCCATCATTGAGGGCTTCCCAATTACTCTGGCCATGGTCTTCTTGACCCTTTCTTTTCTTTTCTTGCCATCTCCAGTTTCTTCAGCAACAGTTTTTGAGGCTTCAACAGTTGAAGCTCTGGTTTTAGACATGTGAATCCTTTTGGCAGGTGCTTTGGTCTTCATACCAGGCTTAGTAGCTGCAGCTGAGCCATATTCTTTCTTGAGCACCTTCTTCTTGGAAGTGGCCTCATCCTCAACGGCCACATAGTCTTCATCCTCAGATTCTGAGGTTCTCTTCTTTCTGGCCCTGGTGGCAGCTTTGGGTAGGTTGCTTGGGGTGCTCCTGCTGCCATCATCATAGCTGCTAGAGGGACTAGTGCCCTCACTCACTTGAACCTGCTCCTCTTTCCTGTTCTGGCTGTCACTTTGATCGGACATATTGCAAACACTGACAACAGACCCTGTGAGTAGATATAGATGAGATAGAGTGGATGAGCATCACAAAATACAGAGGTTTTTGCAAAAGAATGAGTCAAAAACTTAGTTTTAGTTTTCCACAGAAAGCATTTCAGATCTACCGATTTGTGAACTTAGTGATACTGAAGCAGCTTTTGGAACCTAAACTAGTGAACTCGGTCAGACCGAGTCACAGTTTAGTGGTACCGAGACTGCTAGGGTTTCACAAAGTCCTGAATTCGGTCACACCGATTTGCAATTCTCGGTCTGACCGAGAATTACATGTGCAATGGCCCTTAGTCGAATCGATGGTACCGAGTTCTACAACTCGGTTGGTCCGATATGGTTTCGGCGGAAACCTAACCCTAAATTTTCAATTCATCTCTTATCTACGGAGTGTTTTGACTAGATAAGATTGTTTCAATCGTGGCAAGATTCATGGCGAACACAATGTGCTAGGAATCAGATTGGGATAGCACAGTGATCGAATTCATACCCTAGTTCGGCGATGAACTTGCTACGGTGGCAACGGCGGGGATGATTCCCGTTGACGGCGGCGGACCAGTGGTAGGAGGCAGCTGGCGATGAGGAGGACGATCCGGAGACCCTGGAGGCAGAGCGGGCTGGGCGCGGGCAAAAGAGTTTGGAGAAAATTTCCAAAGTTTTGCCCGTGGGTATATATAGCCCGACCCTGTCGGTGTGACCGAGTGGAACAACTCGGTCGCACCGAGATGCATAACTGCAAGCAGTTACAGCAACTCGGTGTGACCGGAAAGTTCAAATTGGTTGCACCGAGATTGAAAACCTAGATCAACTTAGTGATCTCGGTATGACCGAAATGGAAGAATCGGTCAGACCGAAACGCACAAAGAAGTTTTGGAAGTTTAAGTCTATGACGAATCGGGGACTCCGAGTGCTCCTCACACAGAGTGGTTCGAATCTGACTTGATCAAATTTTGCGATGCATCATGAATAGAGTTTGAGACGAGAAGAGCATAGATAGCTAGAGAAGGTTCTTAGGCATTCTTGTCCATCCACTTGGCAAAAGAAAAAGAAACCAATCAATCAAAACAACAAGTGGATGTCCTCGAATGAGTAAAATATGCAACCAACATGCTCACACAATAAAATGGCAAATGAAATATGTGGCGAAGCATGCACAACAAATTCTAGCATCTATCAAGCAATTGGCGATGACTAGGTCATCTATATATGAGTATATTGACTTAGGAGTCAAATGAGAACATTTGATCATAGGTCATACTCATCGTTTAAGCTCAAGTGGGGTTACCACTTTTACATAATGCATTGTTGTGTTCACACCATTAGAGTTGCTTTGACTCAATTCTTAGAGTAAAGCTCCCCCTAGATGTGAGATCCCCCCTTAGAGGGATGAACTAACCTTGGGTTTTTCGATGATGATTTCATGTAGGTGTTGAAGATGTGGATGCTCAATGTTGATGTAGATCATTTGGAGCAATCCTTTGGAGTGAGTTGCACTTTCAATACCTACACGGGTTAGTCCCACAAGGAACAAACAAGGATATCCATAGACATAGAGTGATGCACACACAAGATGATGTCTATGAGAGCATTAGGTTACCTTGTCCCTTGTCTTACCAACAAGAGGGTTTGTGACTCCTTGAACTAGTGCAAGATGTGGAAGTTGATTGCACTAGCTATTGCCAAAATGATATGAGTGGAATATTTTAGCGGAGTCACCCTCAAGAACTCTCTAGTTCTTCTTCTTCGGGATCCACATCATCTTGATGGGAATCCTTGGAGTTGTAGTTGTACTAGATGAAGTAGAGCTTGACGTAGTCTTGGGAACCCACTTGACCAAGGCCTTTGGAGCTTCTTCAAATGCATCGATCTCTTCTTGAAGCTTGTCCTTGCCTTTTTGCTTGTGGTCTTGTGGTGGAAGATCATCTTGGGCTTGTGTCCCCTTGAAGGAAGTAGGATCATACTTCTCTTGTTGAGGAACAAATTCTGTCTTGGGGTATTGATCTTCTTCCCACTCAACTCCATTGGCATTAGGGATGGCAACGGGGCCCCATACTCGCCAAACCCGTGGGGATTTCATCTATTAGGGGGTGGGGATGGGCGAAAAACATCCCCATGGGGATATTTACCAAACTATTTTATTCCCCATAGGGTACAACGGGGACGGGGACGATATCCTATTCCCCAGACCCAATACCCATCGGGGACCCGGTTAGTAACTGTGATACTACTGTCAACCTTAAAATATTCACAAACAAACATGCGAAAACAAAAAAAAGTCTGAAAAAACCTTAAACCTATCTCACATCCTCACCTCAGCTGCCACCATGACCAAGAAGTCAATACGACCTAGACAGGCATTAGCAGGACAAGGACAACACCATGTATGTATGTTGATTATAGGGTGTCATATTATGTATATGATTATTTGTTTATGGGGATGGGGACCCTAATGGGCCCCCGTTCCCCAGTGGGGCATGGGTATGGGGAAATTTCATCCCCAGTCATGTAAACGGGGATGGGGATGGGATGTTAGGGAATAGATGGGGATGGGGATGTTGTAGGTATCCCCATAGGGGATTGTCCCCATTGCCATCCCTAATTGGCATTGAACTTTCGTTCAAAACCAACACCTTGATTCTTCCGGTGCCTTCCTTGCTTGCGTACAATTTCCTCAAATTGCTTACTCCCGGCAAGGCTCTTGTAAACACATTTCTCTATAATTCCCTTCAATAAGCTATTTTCTTGCTCAAGTGTCACTTGGCTAAGAGAATCATTAGTGGAATCAAGAGAACTACTAGAAGCAACAACATTGGATTTAGAATGATTATTGTTACTACTAGAGGAAGAATCCTTCTTGTTCTTGTTACTAGACTTGACTTGAGGCATGTAAGTAGATAAGAGTAAACGCTTGGCAATGTAAGAAGAACTTTTCTTACGAAGATCATCATTGATTGCCTTTAAGAACTCATGCTCTTGCTCAAGGTTGAGCTTTTCAAAGCGTAACTTCTCATGAGTCCTTAAAAGTTCTCGATGATCTTCTAAGATAGTTTTATGAGCTAACTTAAGAGTGTTTAGTTCTTTAGTTAGAAGCTCAATCTTCTCCTTATCATTGTCATTCATTTTATCTTGATTAGCATGATTAATTAACATTTCATCATAGTATTCATCACTAGAGTTGTCAACAAGTAAATCATCATCACCTAACAAGTCATCTTCATCACTATTGAAATCAACATACTCAGGGTGGGATACCTTTGGAACTTTGGCCATGAAGCATCTTCCAATTCCTTCATTTGGTGAATCAAATCTGTCGTAGGAGTTGGTTGGCACAAGTGCTAGACCGGCAACACCTTCATCTTGAGTATATTCGGAGTCGGAGTGATAGCTTCTCTCGGAGTGATTGTCGGAGTCGGAGCCGGATACCCATTCACCAACATGAGCTTAATGTCTTCGTTTTGTGTAGCTCCTTGATGACTTGTCCTTCCTTTCTGAATCCTTGCTTCTCCGGGATGTTCTTCGTTCATAACGATCATATCTACTCCTTCTCTCTCTTGGTGGTGATTCTTCTCTTATACTTCTCTTCTTAGGTGATTCTTCTCTTCTTTTGTAGGGTGCCGTACACTCATTGGAATAGTGTCCGGGTCTTCCATAATTGTAGCAATTACACTCTCGACTAGAAGATCTTTTGTCATTGTAGGACCTTGACTTGGAGCTTCTCTCTTTGCTTCTACTCTTGTAGAATTTGTTGAAGTCCTTCACCATTAAGCTCAATTCTTCATTGAAGATTTGTTTCTCACTTGATGATGTGGGGGCTTCACATGAGGCTTTGTAAGCACCACTTGATTTGTTGTGAAGTTCCTCCTTATCCTTGAGGGACATCTCATGAGCAACAATTCTTCCAATGACTTCTGTTGGCTTGAGATCTTTGTAATTGGGCATCATTTGGATCAATGTGCACACGGTATCATATTTTCCATCCAAGGCTCTTAGGATCTTCTTGATGATGAATCTGTCGGTCATCTCTTCACTTCCTAAGCTGGCAATCTCATTTGTGATAAGATCAAGCCTAGAGTACATTTCAGCGACACCTTCACCATTCTTCATTTTGAACTTGTCAAGTTGACTTTGAAGCACATCCAACTTGGATTCCTTGACGGAGTCGGTACCTTCATGCATATCAATCAAAGTATCCCAAATTTCCTTTACATTCTCAAGACGGCTGATTTTGTTGAATTCTTCGGGGCACAATCCGTTGAAGAGGATATCACAAGCTTGAGCGTTGTATTGCAACATCTTCAACTCTTCCGCGGTAGCTTCACGGTTCGGTTCTCTCTCATCAAAGATATCATCTTGCAAGCCAATACACACAATAGCCCAAACGGCGGGGTTATGCCCAAGAATATGCATTTTCATCTTATGCTTCCAACTAGCAAAATTAGTACCATCAAAGTAAGGACCTCTACAGTGATAATTTCCCTCGCTAGATGCCATACTCTCCTAGGTTGTGAAACCAAGGCTATGACTACCAAAAGCTATGGAAATCAAAGCAAATGGAGACCAAAGCTCTGATACCACTTGTAGGATCGAAAGTATGTCTAGAGGGGGGTGATTAGACTACTTGAGCAAATGAAAACTTATCCTTTTCCCAATTTTAGTCTTTGGCAGATTTTAGCTAACTTAGCACAAGTCAAGCAATCTTAACACAATTCAAGAAAGCATGCAAAGAGTATATGAGCAACGAAAAGTAAAGCATGCAACTTGCAAGAATGTAAAGGGAAGGGTTTGGATAATTCAAACGCAATTGGAGACACATATGTTTTTGTCGTGGTTCCGATAGGTGGTGCTATCGTACACCACGTTGATGGAGACTTCAACCCACGAAGGGTAACGGTTGCGCGAGTCCACGGAGGGCTCCACCCACGAAGGGTCCACGAAGAAGCAACCTTGTCTATCCCACCATGGCCGTCTCCCACGAAGGACTTGCCTCACTAGCGGTAGATCTTCACAAAGTAGGCGATCTCCTTGCCCTTACAAAGTCTTTGGTTCAACTCCACAATCTTGTCGGAGGCTCCCAACTGACACCTAGCCAATCTAGGAGACACCACTCTCCAAGAAGTAACAAATGGTGTGTTGATGATGAACTCCTTGCTCTTGTGCTTCAAATGATAGTCTCCCCAACACTCAACTCTCTCTCACAGGATTTGGATTTGGTGGAAAAAAGATTTGAGTGGAAAGCAACTTGGGGAAGGCTAGAGATCAAGATTCATATGGTAGGAATGTAATATCTTGGTCTCAACACAAGGGTAGGTGGTTCTTTCTCAGAAAATGTAGGTTAGAAGTGTAGGCTAGTTCTGATGGCTCTCTCCACGAATGAAGAGGAGGTGGAGGGGTATATATAGCCTCCACACAAAATCTAACCGTTACACACAACTTACCAAACTCGGTGGGACTGGGTTGTTAAACTCGGTCGGACCGATTCAGCAAATCTAGTGACCGTTAGGGGTGGGACCGACATGCAACTCGGTAGGACCGATATGGTTAGGTTTAGGGCATAACGTAATCTCGGTGAGACCGATTACACAAACTCGATGAAACCGATTTTGGTATAATGAGCTAACCAGAGAGTTGGTCAGGTAAACTCGGTGGGACCGATTCACTCATTTCGGTGAGACCGAAATGTTACAAAAGGGAAATAGAGAGTTTACGTTGCAATCTCGGTGGGACCGATCGCTCATCTCGGTAGGACCGAAACGTTACGAAGGGAAACAGAGAGATTACAATCCCATCTCAGTGAGACCGAGATCCCTATTGGCGAGACCGATTTGCCTAGGGTTTGTGGCAGTGGCTATGACATCTGAACTCGGTGGCGCCGGATAGAAAGAATCGGTGGGGCCGAGTTAGACTTTTGGTTTAGGTCATATGTGGATGTGGGAAAGTAGTTGAGGGTTTTGGAGCATATCACTAAGCACTATGAAGCAAGAACCTCATTAAGCAACACATCATCCCTCCTTGATAGTATTGGCTTTTCCTATAGACTCAATGTGATCTTGGATCACTAAAATATAAAATGTAGAGTCTTGAGCTTTGAGCTTGAGCCAATCCTTTTATCCTTAGTATTTTGAGGGGTCCACTTTCCTCATCCATGCCATGCCATTCATTGAGCTTTTCCTGAAATATTTATCTTGGAATAATGTTAGCTCAATGAGCTATATGTTGTTAGGAATTACCAAAACCACCTAGGGATAGTTGCACTTTCAATAGGAATTTTCAATGTTGGAATCACGCGAAGATGGGCCTCGGGGGGCCCACCACCCACCAGGGCGCGCCAGGGGGCCCTGGTGTCTTGTAGGCAGCAGGGCCCCCCTTTGGTGGTTCTTTGCTCCATTATTTATCTTTTCTTCCAAAAAAATTGTCAAAAAGTTTTGCCAATTCCGAGAATTTTTATTTTTGCACAAAAAGCAACACCACGGTAGTTTTGCCTAAAACAACATCTGTCTGTGTTAGTTCCATTCAAATCATACCAAAACCATATAAAATTGTTGTAAACATGACATGAATACTTCATAAATAATAGATACATTGGAGACGTATTAGCACCCATGCAGAATTTCATGGGGGTAGGGCTCTTCCTCCCTTGATTCTTCGATGCTAACCTTTTCACTTGGCTAGTTACATTAAATCCATAATTAAATTTATGTAGGCGTAACATCTCTCAAAATTATGTAGGCTTAGAGCAACTCTAGCAGACCCCCTATACTCGCGAGAACTGAAAAATTCCAGCGACTACGCTGGGTTGGCCAATTTTTTGGGCCGGGCCAGAGCCTGTATAGTTGCTCGGCCCATATTTTTTTACAGTGGCCCGCAAACTGCCCCCACGCGGCATATCTACGAGTTTCGCGCGAGGATACGGGCCGAAACCCTATCCCTCGCCGCCGTGACTCACCCTATCCCCTCTCCAATTTGTCGTCGCCGTTGAGAAATCAGCCATGCCCCGCCCCCCAATCTACGAGGATGTGGAACTCCGGTTGGCGTGGCGGCGGCGAAGACCTGGATTGCAGGTGTTGCATCACCTCCGACGTGGCGCGCAAGCATGCGGCTAAGTGATACATGAAGTGCGGGGCTCCTAGTGCCGGAGTCCCTCCTCCACCGCGAGACGGAGGAGTACGACTTCCGCCATGCATGGCGCTGCGGCGCGGGGAGCTCTTCAGGGTCGGGGTTGCTTCCGGTGAAGAGGGGGAGGGAGCCATGCGACCTTCCCGCCGGCAAGGTCGAGCCGCAGAAGGAGCGCCCGCGCGACCGCGGCATCATCGGGCCAGAGGACTACTTCGTTGGGCCCGACGTGCACGCTTTCGAGGCGGCACTCACTGAGCGCATTGCGCGCGAGCAGCAGGAGGAGGGTGCGCGTCACCGGCGAGACGACGAGCTCAGCGGCCTCTTCTTCAAGCAGGCGCTCGCTGCCGGCCGTGATTTCCACGAGAAGCAGGCCACATGGGGTCGCGAGCAAGAGGAGCAGGACAAGAAATACGTCGATCTTTTCTCCTCCAACTCCGACGATGATGAGTGAGCGCTACTGCCGTCGCAGGGTCGCCGCCGCACCCAAAGTGCTCCGGTGATCTCTAATTTTGCCTAGTTAGAGTACGGCAGTATCACATTGTAGTATAAGGGCTCCTTTGATTCAAAGGAATTTTATAGGATTTCTGAAGGATTGAAATCCTTAGGATTTTTTTCTATGTTGGTTCTTTAATTCATAGGATTGAATCCCATAGGAATTTTTCTCATGAAATCTTTTATATTACATTTCATAGAAAATCTAACATCCACTTCAATCTCTTTTTACAATTCCTTTGTTTTTCATGTGCCATCAAACACTCATTGCTAATCCTATAGGATTCAAGTGAGTATGCCACTCCAATCCTATACTTTTCCTGTTCCTACGTTTTCAAAATCCTACAAATCAAAGAGGCCCTAAATGTAGCGACGATCGACCTATGTAGCCATGATCTAACTATGATGAATGGACTGTTCTTCAATTTCGCCCGTGAATGCTTTCTTTTGAAATTTACGATTTCAAATATGGTGTCTGTTCGGCCGCAGCAGAAATGGCCCCTCAAATCTCTGCTTTCGCGGTTTTTATGTCACGTTTACGGTTCCTGAGTATAAGGGTCTGCTAAGGTTGCTTTTAGAAAAAGACCTGTAAACTACTACCTCTATCCCATAATATAAGAATGTTTTTGACATTAGTGTAGTGCCAAAAACGTTCTTATATTATGGAACGAAGGGAGTATTATATCCGCACACTAATAAATTAATTATCATCTTTATTATGCAATCCCTACGCTAAAGAATTGTACTACCAAGGGGGTGCTTTTCCTAGTAAAATAACAAAATATATATCTTATCATCAGGAGAGTCATCATAGCAGCACGCCTTCTCCCTTTGTTTACTCTTCCCCTTCCACCCCTGGCGGATCCCGCCGTGCCGTACCTTAGCGTCGCCGCCGCCGCCGCCGCCGCCGCCGCCCCTCAATCGCCTCCCACCCACCAACACTGGGGACGCGCGTCGCCGCCGCCGCCGCCATCGCCGTTCCCCTTCTTCGTCGACTCCCAGGACATCGCGCCAGGGCTGTCCTGCTACCGTCTCCCTCCTTTCGAGGTACTCCCATCATCAGTTCCCCTTGTTGTTAAATCAATCCGTCTCACCAGGAGAAACAATCATCCGATTAGGAGTTCGATTAGGAGTTGCCGATCGATTAGGAAGTACCTCTCTCTATATGTATATCTACAGATCCCATTGGTTCGGCGATCGATCTTGACAACGATGAAAATAGCATGCTATTTCGGCGTTTTAACCTCCCTATAGACAATTTACTGCAAAATAGAGCTCCTGCCATGGATAATCTACTGTAATATCTCACCTTATGGAAGTCTGTTTCCTTCTCTTGATTGAAGTAGAACATGGTTTGGTGCTTTATGCAAGTTTGTTTCCTTCTCTGCTTTGGAGCATCATGCCATCCGAACATAATACTAGCTAAGGAGGTTTATGCAAGATTGTTTATGCAATATCATTCTAGTAGTTTTTCCTTTAGTTTCCTTCCCTTTTTGGATGCAAGTTTGTTTCCTTTAGTTTATTGCATGGTACAACTACAAATTTTGATGTAGTTTAACCATTGCAGGTCATGCCCTAGTTTAACCATTGCATGTAATTTAACCATTGAGTGTACGTGCCCTGTTTCCCCTGTTTTTCCTGTAGTTTAACCAGTGCTTAGAACAATAGACTGATCTCCTTGTAACTACAAATTTTAGATGTTGAACTCCTTAATTTCTGGGATATATTTGGCATATCTTTTTTCACAACGCTATTTTGAATATAGGATGCTATAACCGATATAGCATTTGGAGAAGGGCCACACTATTTTTTACATTGATCTCGGCACCGACCGACGACGCACAGGAAGGCAGCAGGTGGATCAACCGACTCCACCATGGGGGCCTGGTTCTCTTTCCCGGGTAACGACGGGCGTGCGATCCCAAGAGAGTGGGCAGTTGCAGCTGGATTGGATGCCACTCCCTTCAACATGTGTCGACTGAAGAACGTGGGTCGCCCCGGCCCGCGCACACCAGAGTATGCAAATTTTACTTCTTTGCTTTGATTGGTTGTGTTGAATCAATGAAACGATCCCTGATTTTTCTGTTTGATGACAGAGAATTCGACGCCTACCACATTCGCAATCTCGCGCGCTGGGCCCTCCAACATTACAACTCCAGCCACCTGGTACAATTCCGGCTAGTGTTTCATCCATCTCGATTCTTGCAGCGCATACATGTCCTGTTTTACTTGGTTATGCTTGTAATAATATGTGTGTGTGTGTCTATGTGTGCAGGGTGCTGAGTTCCGGTGCCCTGATCAGCCCACCACTGAGGCGAAGGCAGCCTGTGTTGGCTTCAGGGAAGATCTCTGGTACCACCTCAACTTCTTGGCCTGCCTAAAGGATGGCGGCGACGAGCAGAGCTTCTTCGCCGAGCTACGCTATGTCCGGTGTTCCAGCACAATAATCATCGAAACATGCACCATCTTAGGTACGCAGATATGTGTGGTTCTATTAATGTTCATGTTACACAACCCAGTTGATCCTAGCTGACCCCCCGCCCCCGCGCCTCCCTCTCCAGAAAAACCGTTTTGCCCCTTTAGAAGCAGTTGCACATTGTGTCCAGATGAATCCAAGATTTTGCATCCAAGCGATGTGGAGCTTGGGTGTGGGAAGGAGGGCCACCAAGAGGAATTCTTCCGCGAGAGGTGTGGATGGAACGGACATGTAAAGGAATTTTTCAGTCCAAGGGAGATGCTAGCGATACCCTCCAAGTTAGGAGGACCAGTGCCTCGATATAGACTGGAGTAACCATGATTTACTCCTACTTTCAGTTCAGTTGTAATGTTATACTACTTTTAGCCTTGTAAATTTATTATTTCCTATCGTCAATGCATTGGGGGTACAAGCTTTGTGTTTTCTCTAGAAGAAATGGACCTCCACGAGTGAATCTGTGAGAAATTAAATTTGTGGCAGTTTTGGCACAAAGAAGTAAGCCTTTCGTTTCACCTCTAGGTTGTTCAATGTAAACAATGCATTCCGTAAAATTATGGACTATACAAGCTTTGCGCACGTAGAACTTTCTTTTCTTTGTTATTACTGAGACTGTTTGAGTGTTTGCGTTGCCACGAAATAACACTTTTCATAGAAAAAATATACATCTATTGCAATCACTCGAGTGGTGACAAAAAACGTATGCTCGTTTTTCACCTCATGTGTAAAGATGTGCTCTCTGGAACGTGCCTTGCCCCAGCTCAATCTCGCCTCCAAACCCATTTTGACATTCTCCTCATGTCTTACAAAACTTCCGTGACCTTGTTAGTGAAGCTGCCATGTCCTCCAACAAAGGTCAGCACTCAGCAATGCATTTGACATGTCAACTTATGTGAGGATAATTTAGAAACATAAAACAACCCGTATTTTGTAGACTGATGACCTTCCATTCATGGCCAGACAAAGCTCCTGCAGTTCTCTAATAGGAAGCTAGTATACTTGAATGGCCTCCGGCGTCCATTGATCACCCATGGAGAAGAACTGGAGAGCTCAGCTATAGCCAGAGCAGGTGGTAGTACCAATTACATGCTGCTGGTACCAATGGCAACTTGACCACTTCAAATTGGAGGGACTATTCAGACCAATTCCCATACTGTAAAGCCTTTTTTATGATATATCAGAGGTTTTGTGTGAAAAGGCCGTGATCTAAATCATGTGGTCGGTTTGGACAGTGGCATTGCAAATGAGCTATGCTCTATGATTTCGTTTTGTTTACACCAGTGAGTGACCTATACCTTCCAATATATGGATTTGCCCGCTCCATAGAACTTTTCTCTTATGCTTGTGCCTTCCTTTATAAGCATCCACTGCTACTACTTCTTTAGGACATGGTTGACTTGCTTATCCCAATTCGTCTCCCAAAAGGGCAAATATCAAGACTGGGATGCTGCTTGGAGTCGATTTTTAGCAAGTACAACTACCAAACCAGAGACCACAGCAGGGTTCGGCAAAACATAAAGTATAATGGTACGTCATTCTCCGTGAAATTGAACTTGAATTCTAGAGCAACAAGAAGCTGAGGTATTTTCACTGGCCGTCCTCGTTCTGTAGTTGAGTTCTTACACATTTCTAGTATATCCTCTCAGCCC